>NC_091756.1:2767327-2829827 GCF_043380555.1 Nothobranchius furzeri
ATAGCCGAGACATCATCCTGTAGCTTTGGGAGTGTAAAATGTTCATGGTTTGTGGTGAGTCTCCCTGTCTGATGTTTTCCTGACTCCTCTAATTGCAGGTGAGCATTCCAGAGAGCGGTTTCAGCTGCTGCTGATTCCCATCAACGGCCCAGGGGATTTACGGAGCAGCGTGACACAACACTGGGTAGTCCTAGCCATTAAGAATCCTCTATGTCCACTGGAAAAATCTAGTCTTAGTGATTCTGTACATTTTATGATTCTCTTGACCTCCTGTGTTTCCAGTTGCCCCTGTGACCACCTGGACCTAATCTCCCTCTGTGTTCCCTCAGGTTCTTCAGTGATCATCTTCTCTCTCGGCAACAGCTCCATAATCTCATCTCTAGCACCACGCCAACCTGCACGTGCCCCTGTCCTATCCGTCATCTACCTGTGCTGCCTCCAGTGAACCTCCTGTGTCAACTTCCAAAGTCTCCTGAACTGTCTCCACTCTCACAAACCAAAGGCAGCCCCCCCCCCCCCCCATGTTTGCTGTGTTTTACAGAGCATTGATGTTCAGAGCCAATTACTCATCGTCATAGGACTTTGTGGAAAATCTCAGTGTATGCTCACTGAGGAAGAATGCGTCTGCTGCCAGGAAGTCCTGACGTTAGTTCTGCTGTTAACCACACAAAAAATCTCTTCTAAAATGAATCTAATGGATATAAAAGTTGAAGAATAGTAATTGTATTCACCAAAAACCATAATTGTTGCATGGCTTTATTCTAATAGTAAATATGCTACCATGCTTTATTGCTCAAGTTGTGTGCATTTTTGATCTGCTTTAGTGGTTTTAGCACTATAGGTCATGGATTGGAGCGGCAGATCGACAGGCGGAATGGGGCGGCGTCTCCAGTGATGCGGGCGATGAACCCGTCTGTTGTGGTGAAGAAGGAGCTGTGTGGCAAAGTAAGGCTGTCAATTTACCGCCCAGTCCTCACCTATGGTCATAAGCTTTGGGTATTGATCGAAGGAACAAGATCGCGGATACAAGCGACCTAAATAAGTTTTCTCCGCTGGGTGGCTGGGCTCAGCCTTAGGGATAGGGTGAGTAGCTCAGACATTCAGGACAGATTCGGAGTAGAGCCGCTGCTCATCCATATTGAGAGAGTCAGTTGAGGTGGTTTGGGCATCTGGTTAGGATGCCTCCTGGACGTCTCCCCAGGGAGGTGTTTCAGGCATGTCCTGCCGGCAGGAGGCCCCCTGGTCGACCCAGGACACGTTGGAGAAAGTACATCTCTGAACTAGCCAAGGAACGCTCTGGGGTCCAGCCAGAGGAGCTGGTGGAGGTGGCTGGGGAGAGAACAGTCTGGAACTCCCGAGTTGGGATGCGGCCCCCGCAACCCGGACTCGGATAGGTGGAAGAAGACGAGGTGAGACGAGGTCATGGATTGGCTGGATTTATCCACAGAAAGAGATGGATCACTGTCTGCTGTTGAGGATCTATATACATACATCAATTACATTTTTAAATGTTCTTATTTTGAGAACAACTTTAACAATGTGGACATCACCTTTAATACATGAGAACTGTAGATTATTATTATATTAACTAGCGATCCTCCCATCAGGTGTTTTGCCACCGATACCGACCACCCATATGATCAACGATATCAACCACCAATACGATCAATGGTACCAATCACCGATACAATCAACGATACCAATCACCGATATGATCAACAATACCGAACACCGATACGGTGAACGATACCGACCACTGATACGCTCAACGATACTGACCACCGATACGATCAATGGTACCAATCAATGATGCGATCAACAATGCGATCAACAATTCCAATCACCGATACGATCAACGATACCGACCACCGATACGATCAACGATACCGACCACCGATACGGTGAACGATACTGACCACCGATACGATCAATGGTACCAATCAATGATGCGATCAACAATGCGATCAACAATTCCAATCACCGATACGATCAACGATACCGACCACCGATACGATCAACAATACCGACCACTGACACGATCAACGATACTGACCACCGATACGATCAATGGTACCAATCAATGATGAGATCAACGATGCGATCAACAATACCAATCACCGATACAATCAATGATAGCGACCATCGATACGATCAACAATACTGACCACTGATTGCCACCCAAAGTCTGTGTGTCTATATGAGAGCTTAATTTGAGCTAAACTGCAGGTAATTAACTATTTGTTGATATTTGAAGATAAATACATTTATGTGTGTGAGTTTGTCACGTCCTTTGAGTGATTCTGCTACATTTATTTGTGCGGTTTTGTCACTATTGAAGAGCTTGTGTTACATTGGGACAGTCAGTAAACGCTGACCTCCACTTAGCACACAAGCTAATCGCTAGCCAGCTTGATCACCTGGTAGTTTAGCATTCTTAGATGACGCAAGACGGACGTTACTCCGACGAGAATACCAGACTTTAAATTCTGTACTTACAACGGAATCACCAGGGACGCCTGGGACTGGTGAACAAGCCAGAAATAAGTGCTTTATTGCCCGTTAGCTTAGTTAGCCAAGAAAGCTAATCTTGAGCCCATAACGGAAGAGCCTAGTGAATTACATGCCGCAAATTACACGCTATACTGACAAATTAGAGCAAGAACCTGAACAGTATACCGCCAGTCAAAGGGCTGATTGCCGTGTGTGAATTAAGTCAAAAGAGACACGCTTCACAAAGGTCTAAGCCTGTTAGCTTAGTAAGCTAAATTAGCAAGGCCGACAACGCCCGTGGACATGAATCCAGGGGCGCTGTCAACTGCTCGACGCAGCGTTTGCCTTTGTCATAACTCGCTTTACCCTACAAAACAAGCTTCCCGCATGTTTTAGTGGTTTGGGGCATATTTTTGACTTTTATTGTGAGAAAAAGGTCTGCACCGGCCGTCCACCATTTTGGACGGCGTCACTGTGCGTAATGGAGTGACATCACAGAGTGACATCACAGAGTGACATCACGGAGTGACGCAAACTACCCCTCCCGCACTGTTGCCTAGCACTCTAACGCTTTCTTGTTACACTTAAATTGTTGAAAAATAATGTCTGAGGAGGAGTTTGGCTTTCCCATTGTGGGGAAAGGAATTATTGATGCTGTTTTAACGTGTATAGGTCCTTCAAACCTTGATGCTTGTGGCTACCATGAGTCTTTCGAGCATCTTACGCCAGGTGACCTATTACAGAAGCTACAGGAGCACGCAGCTGCCGTACCCGGCGAGGGTGAGAGAGTCAAAGCAGCAACCCGCACGGAGAACCTGGGGCAGTTTGCACTTCTTCTAGCTCACCTCTGGGATAAGGAAGTTGAGAGTCACGTGGCTACACAAAGTGCGATGTGCACACTTTCTGAGCAGAGGCAGAGAGGTGGAGCCAGCGGCTCCGTCTCTGACGAAGAATCTAGCAGAAAGGAGCTGGATGCAGCTATAAAAGAGAACGCAGTGTTGTTAGATAAGAAACTTAGAGCAGAAAGTCAATTTGCTGTTTTGGAGGTTGAGAAAAATGCTCTGAAGATGGATCTCTTAACAATCAGGAATGACATGCGAGAGCGGGAAATTGAAATTGCTGATTTAAAATCACAGATTTCTGAGCTCAATGGAGAAAGAAGGAGGACCGCTTCAACCCACCCGGTTCCACCTGCTCCTCCCACTGCGGTTGCAGCTGGTGTGGTTGTGCCGGCTCTCCAGCCGACAACCACACCCACCGGGGCCTCCAGCCCCACAATACCCACCTGCTGCACCTGCCGGTGCTGCTGTGGTGATGATGCCAGCTCCCCGACCAGCTAAACAATACCCTCCTGCTGCTCAGCAACATTACCCACCACCAGCTCAACATTATCCACCAGCTGCTGCGATAACTGTGCCAGCTTTCCAGTCAGCCCACCCACATTCACCTGTGCCCTTGGCGCCTCTTGCGGACCTCATTCCCTCTTTAGGTGTTGTTAACTACAACGGCGCTGCCAGACTGACCAGGCGATCCAGTACCTCTGACGTCAGTGACATCCACAGTGTCTGCGTCGTCTCTGCAGCAGGACCACTTCACCCTGTGGTCGGAAAACCCCCTACCCTAGGTGGAGTTGGCGGTTGCAGTGACACACCACCTGAGACTCAGCACCCTGTGGTGGGAACACCACCTGCCAAATGGGGGGATTGATGGTGGCGCTGATACTCTGGCTGAAGCCCAGCACCTTGCGGTGGGGACCCCACCTACCGAAGGACGGGCTGATTACATCATTGACCCTACTGCCCTACGGCTGGCGCTGGTGACCTCTAGCCCTGAGGTTGGTGACTCACCTACCAAAGGGGAGGTTGAATGGCACCCTGTACCGCTACTGGCTGACCCTGATATCTCTGATTGCACCTGCGCATCGACCGAGGGCCCACCAGAGCGCTCACCTGCGCCGAACCCTCGCAAGGCCGTGCCAGTCTACAGTCTAAAACATTCTTGGTTTCCATTTCCAGGTCTGACAAAATATGTTTTGTTAGTTGCATGCATCGTTCTGATATCGACCGCAGCTGAGATTCATTCTCAGCCTCCTCTAACGCATCTGTATAAACCTGTGCCTTCTTCGGGTATCACGCTCCGAGACCGCCCAGGTCTATTAATGACCAACTATCATCTGTTCACACAAAAGATTTTTGTTAAATTCGACCCCGCTATGGCGTGTACTGATAAGATGACGAATGCCTTCGGCAACCTCTCGGAAACGGGGGCCTGCTGGACTAGTACCCTGACGCGGCATACAGAAGCTGACGTCCATCACATACTAGTCCAGGTGCTTAAATTCACGGTTACGAACAGTGATCTTTCCGGTACCAGCACGAGACCGAAGGGCGCAATGGCGGCGGTGTAGACAACAGCGGCGTCCTGACCAATCACAAGCTTGCGTTCTCCGTTTCGACGGACGGATGTTTAAAAAAGTGGGCTTGACTCCGTACGTACTTGCGTGCCTGCCGGGGCCCTACGCAAGGACGGATAATGGCGTTGCGTGTCTCCGCACTGACGCAGACGGAGAAGCATGAATCAGCCTTTAGTCCCACCCCTCATGTGTCTCTCTGCCTGTGAGTTACCAGACTCTTTCTCTGTGCAGAATTAAACAGAGGACGAGTCTGGCAGGCCAGGCTAGGGTGTGGGATAGAGCTTTGAAAGTCATCTGAATTGTTTCAGATATGTAAATAAGGATTGTTGCTTTAAACAGTTACATGGATGAGGTGGGATAAGTCTTCTGTTTCCTTTGCCAGCACTTAGTTTTGTTTTCTTGTTTTTTATTTGACAATTTTCCTGTCCTGTCGTTCTCTTATCGTCCTGCATCTCCTCCCAATCCTCGAGAAAAACTGCTTCCAGGCTTTCAGACATTTTTCACCTCATGAGCTATTTTTGAACTAGGCAGCTCAACGCGATCTACCGACCGCAAATAATAAAAAACAAAGTGCAGCAGCCATGGTGGAGAGGTGAAATCTCTGGAGTACAGGCAACAGATGGATTATGGACTCCAATGTCATGTTTTTTACCGAAACGTGGTTGAACAACAGCTGCCCGGACAATGCTATCGAGTTAGCAGGACGCCACACACACCGAGCCGACAGGCTAGCAGATGACTCCGGTAAGACCAGAGGTGGAGGTTTGTGCATTTGTATTAACAATGCTTGGTGCATGAACTCCACTACTACTGAGAGTCACTGCTCACCCAATGCGGAGTTTTTAATGGTCAAATGCAGACCTTATTATCTCCCCAGAGACCTCACCTCAATCATACTTACTGCAGTGCATATCCCCCCGACGGTAATGCTAGGTTGGCCATGAAAGAACTTTCTGCGGCCATTAACAAACACCAGAATAAACACCCCGAGGCTGCTTTTATTGTTGCTGGCGACTTCAACCACACCAACTTAAAGACAGTCCTCCCCAGATTCCGCCCACATGTCTCCTGCCACACTAGAGGGGACAAGACTTTAGACCATGTTTATTCCAACTTGGCTGGAGCCTACAAAGTAACACCCCTCCCCCACATGGGATAATTGGACCATCTCTCCCTGTTCCTCACACCTCGGTATTCACCACCCATCCAACGTGTGAAACCTGCTGAGAGGACAATTAAAGTGTGGTCAGAGGGGACAGACGCGGTGCTCCAGGACAGATTTAAAAACACAGACTGGAATATGTTCACCAACACAGACCTGGACCAGTACGCCTCATCTGTACTGGATTACATCTCCGTAACCACAGACAGTGTCACCACCCAGAAAAGGATCACCATGTACCCCAATCAGAAGCCTTGGATGAACCGGGATGTTCGTCTCCTACTGAAGGCCCGCAACACCGCTTTTAGGACAGGAGATGCACACGCCTACAGTACAGCCAGGGCTAATCTAAAGAAGGGCATCAAAAAAGCCAAACACCATTACAAAAAGAAGATAGAAGAACACTTCTCCAACTCCAACCCCCGACGCATGTGGCAAGGACTCCAGACCATCACAGACTACAGGATCACCAAACCCTCCCCCGCATCTTCTGATGTTTCCTTCCTCAACGAGCTCAACAACTTTTATGCTCGTTTTGAGCGAGGGAACCTCACAACCACAACCATAACAGACATGACCCCAGACCACCAACCTCTGACTCTCTCCCCCACCGATGTACGAGCGGTGCTGAGCAGGATCAATGCCCACAAGGCTGCAGGCCCTGATGGCATCCCTGGGCGTGTTCTCAGAGCGTGTTCTGGGGAGCTCGCAGGAGTGCTCACAGACATATTCAATCTGTCCTTGGCCCATGCTGTGGTACCGGCCTGCTTCAAATCCACCTCCATCGTCCCGATACCCAAAAACTCCAACCCATCTAGCCTCAATGACTACCGCCCGGTAGCACTCACCCCCATCATCACTAAGTGCTTAGAGCAGCTGGTCTTAGCACACTTCAAATCCAGTCTCCCCCCCACCCTGGACCCCCACCAATTTGCATACCGCCAGAACAGGAGCACAGAGGATGCAGTCTCCATTGCACTGCACTCTGTCCTCTCACACCTGGACAACAACAACACCTACGCCAGAATGCTGTTTATAGACTTCAGTTCAGCATTCAATACAATCCACCCCTCACAACTCATCAGGAAAATGACAGACCTGGGGATCAGTTCCCTCACCTGCAAATGGTTACTGGACTTCCTGACCAACCGCCCTCAACATGTCCGACTGGATAACCGCTGCTCATCAACAGGCTGTGTGATGAGCCCTTTCCTCTACTCCCTTTTCACCCATGACTGCAGACCTGCTGATGGTTCCAACACCATTATTAAGTTTGCAGATGACACCACGGTGATTGGCCTCATCAGTGACAACGATGAGACCGCCTACAGGGAGGAGGCGGACCGTCTGACTGAGTGGTGCGACACAAACAACCTGCTGCTCAACACTGAGAAGACTAAGGAGCTCATCGTGGACTACAGGAGGAATGCTGACCCACATCCACCCATCCACATTAAGGGGACGGCAGTGGAGCGTGTGAGCAGCTTCAAGTTCCTGGGAGTCCACATCTCCGAGGATCTCACCTGGACTACCAACTGCTCCAAGCTGGTCAAGAAGGCTCACCAGCGCCTCTTCTTCTGGAGGACTCTGAGGAAGAACAACTTGTCCTCAGACATCCTGGTGAACTTCTATCGCTGCACCATTGAGAGCATCCTGACCAACTGTATAACAGTCTGGTATGGGAACTGCTCCGCCTCGGACCGGAAGGCATTGCAGAGGATCGGGAAAACTGCCCAGCGCATCGCCGGAGCACCACTTCCTGCCATGAAGGACATCTACAGGAAGCGGTGTCTGAAAAGGGCAGGGAAAATCATCAGAGACCACACTCACCCATCACATGCACTGATCACCCTGCTGCCCACTGGGAGGCGCTACAGGAGCCTCCGGACTAAGACCACCAGGTACCGGAACAGTTTCTTCCCAACAGCTGTCAGAGTCCTGAACTCTGCCTGCTGACATATGACCCACGTTAAACTCATGGGCTGCTTGTATTAACTACAGCCTGTACATACTTATAGTCATAGAATATTCATAACATACTTCATAATGTGTACATTATAACATACATAATAGATCCATTTCTGTAATATACTTACACATCTATATTATTGCTAATATATATTGTAATACATCTATCTATATCACGGCTAAAGCACTTCTGGATGGATGCAAACTGCATTTCGTTGCCCTGTACCTGTACATGTGCAATGACAATAAAGTTGAATTCTATTCTATTCTATGAGCTCTGTGTAGCGTGTCAGACATGTATAAAAGACAGAAGGTTCTAGAAAATATGAGCAGAAACAAACCATTGCATGTTCGTTCCTTTCTTTTGCTGGCCTTCTTTGAGAAGATCACTGTGTGTTGCATACTGTGACCAGTAGGGGTCAGTGCAGATGAAGAGGGTAAGAGGAGAGGGAGAGAAGGAATATTATGATGGCGACTGCATATTAAAAGTAAAGATGTTCTAAGTTCCACGTAGCTGCTTCATTTATGTGTTGCAAACGTAACAAATTGGCGACGAGTCCCTTCCTTTTTTTTTGCCCGGGTGAGCCAACCATCATGCTTGATACGTGGGAGAAGATGTTTCACAATTATTAACTGGTTTTTGATGCTTCGGGTGACGGCTGGCTGGAGGAAAGGAAACAGGCACTTTTACTTTATACTTTGGGAACGGAAGGTCAGAGGCCTTTCTACACGCTTCCAGAACAAGGCACAATGATGGAAGACACCATTACTGCCCTTAAAGCTCACTTTAATCCAAGAGGCAACACCGTTGCCCAACGCCACACCTTCAGGAACAGAAACCAGGCTCAGCATGAACCTGTTCCACAGCATGTCGCTGTTCTGAGGGATTTAGCAGCTACATGTCAGTTTGGTGATGAACTGGATGGAATGTTGGATCTCATGGAACTACCAACTAGCCAACGCATAAGAGAACGCTTACTTCTGGAGTCTGGTTTGACTTTGAATAAAGCCATTACTCTATGTAGAAGCTGCTACAGTGCATGCTAAATCATTTCGTGATGCTGCTGCAGTTCCTGTTGCTGCCGTACATCCAAAGCCTGCTGGAGTTTATAAATGATACAACAATAAAGGCCGCTCTCCGAAACCATCTGCTCCTGCTGCCTCTGGATTTTCAGCTACTCCTGTACCTTCCCAATCCTGCTACCACTGTGGCTCAGACAGGCACCTTGCAAACCACCCAACATGCCCATCTGTTTCAGTAAAATGTAAGAACTGCCAGAAAATGGGTCATTTTGCACGTGTGTGCCGTTCCTTGCAGACACGTTCTGTGAATTCAGTCGAGCTACCTGAAATCCGAATCATGTACCTTCATGATGCTGACTCTTCAGACAGAATTTTCTGTACACCTACATTAAAAAAACTTCTACCACTGTTCCTGTGAAATTCACTGTGGATTCAGGATAATCTGTTTCCATAATAGCTAGGACTATACACGACTCCCATTTCAGTGGTGGCACCCTTCAAGCTCCTACAGCCCGTTTAGTTACTTACTCACATGCTCCTAGTCCAGTGCTTGGCTGCCTCCCTGTGCTTGTGTCACACAACGATGCTTCGTGCTCTACTAAACAGTTTGTTGTTGAGTCAGGTGCTGCACTGCTTGGCGTGGGCCTCGTTAAAGGACTTCAACTGCATTTTACTGGGATTTCAATGGATGATAAACAATGCCCTCAGACCGTGATGCATCTGTCCAACCAAATGGAACCAAGCCCACATCATTGCTGGGTTGTGCAAAAGGTTTCACACACAAGGTAAAAACTTCAGACACAGTTACTCCAGTGAGACAAAAACTGTGCAGGTTGCCCTTGTCTGTTCAAGATGTGCGACTAAAGAAACTGACTCCTGAAAGAAGGCATAATACAGAAAATTGATGCTTCTCCTTGGGTTTTGCCTCTTGTAGTAGTTCAAAAGAAGTCAGGAAATATCAGGATGTGTGTAGATCAAATACAGGTGTGGTCAACCCTGGTCCTCAAGATCCCCTATCCAGCTTGTTTTGTGTCTCACCCTGCTGATTCAGTGGCTGAAACACCTGTTCAACAGCTAATCAGGCTCTGTAGAAAAATGCTAATCACCACTGACTCCAATCAGGTGTGTTGAAACAGGGGAAACTTCTAAAACATGTTGGATAGGGGATCTCGAGGACCAGGGTTGGCCACACCTGATCTACTAGAACCTAACAAAGTAGTCATTATAGACAGTGACCCACTTCCTCACATTGATGAATGCCGGTCCTGCTTAAAGGTGCAACCGTTATTTCTACTACTGACCTAGAGTCAGCTTTTTTCCAACTGCCCTTGCATGAGGACAGCAGAGACCTGACAGCTTTTGGTACTCATGACGGACGTTTCAGATGTTGCAGAGTGCCTTAACCCAAGCTGCTTTTCAGAAAATGCTATCTACAGTGCTAGGAGGTTTGCCACATGTTGCCTATTACCCGGATTATGTCATCCTGTGGGGTAAAACTCAGCCTGAACACGAAGCTACACTTATCTCTGTCCTACAGCGCTTACTGGATGCCGGTCTGCGACTGAACAAAGAAAGTGCCAGTTCGGGATATCAGGCTTGCATTTCCTGGGACATACGGTCACATCACAAGAGATTCTACCTACGGATGATCACCTGTCTACCATTCTGCATGCTCCTACACCATCCGAGGCCTCTGCACTACATCAGTCGTTATGGTATAACAAGTTCATTCCCAACTTTGCTGCTGTTGTGGAACCCCTGCGAGCTTGTATCCGCCAGGATACTGAGTTTACTTGGTCGGATGAGGTACAAGCTAGTTTTGAGACTGTTAGTTGAAAGTCCAGCTCTTGCTCTTTTTGATCCGGATCTGCATACAGTAGTCTCAACTGATGCATCCAACTATGGACTGAGCGCTGTTCTGACACAGCTTCATGGAGACACTGAACATTGCTTTTTCTTCAAGGACCCTATCTGCTGCTGAACGCAAGTGCTCCACTGTGGAGAGGAAGGCCCTGGGCTGCGTTTGGGAGAAGTGGAGGATGTACTTTGCGGGGTCGAAAGTTCACTTTGCGCACAGACCATCAGGCATTGATGGCGCTGCTCACATCTAAAGGAGCTGATCGAGCTGGCACGCGCCTGGCTCGATGGGCTGCCAGATTGTTGTGTTTCAACTATGATGTCGAGTACAGACCTGATTCTTAAAACCAAACGGTTGACTGTCACCCTTGCCACTGCCTGCTGTGACCGATGACTGCAAGGACATGGAACCAGAGTTTGTAGCAATGCTTTCAACGTCCATGACTACAGTGAGACCAGCTGATTTTGCTTTTGCATCTGCTTCCTGCCCAGAACTGACAGCACTGCGACCACAGATTACTTCAGGTTGGCCTCACACGTTTCACGACCTGACAGCCTACGGCCTTACTTCCACTCATGTGATGAGTTTTCTCTGCAAGGGGATTTTGTGTTCAGAGGTACACACCTTGTTGTTCCAGTTGGCTTACGTCACACACTGCTCATGCTGGAGCATTAAGGCCATCAAGGTATCGTGAGAACTGTGATCTGTATGGAGCCCTAGTATGGATACCCAAGTCACACAACAGATTAAAACTTGCCAGTTATGTCAGTCGTGCGATAAGTCTACTACCCTTGCTGCTGCTCTGCTACAACCAGTACCATTCCCTTCTCAGCTATGGGAAAAGTGAGCTATGGATGTAGTTGGACATTTTGAACCTGCTCCTTGGGACTGAAATATGCTATCACTTTAACTGATTATCACAGTAAATGGCCAGAAGTTGCCTTCATTGCTTCTGTTACAACGGACACTTTGACGAGTTTCCTATCCTCAGGTTTCAGTAGATTTGGAAATCCACTCAGTCTGGTGACAGACAGTGGAAGTCAGTTCACGTCCACAAGCTTAGCTACCTTCCTGAAAGCGAGAGGAATACAGCACATACGTACATCAGTTTGCCACCCAGCTGCAAATGGTGCTATTGAGAGATTTCACCGTTTGCTCAAGAGTTGCATCAATCAGCTCGAGAGGATACCTTGGAAATCAACTGTTACGAGTTCCTTCAGGTGTATTGCTCTACTCTTCACTCAACTACTGGGATCTCCCCTTCTGAGTTGCTCCTTGGAAGAAAGATGCATAGTCGCTAGCATGTCCTACCACCTGCTGTGTTTGAAAGGGACTGTGCAGCTCTGTCTGATAAAGTCAAAACTTGGCAACGCAAGATGAAAACGTACACTGATGCCAGGCGTGGCGCATGCACTCCTATCTTCAAAGAGGGTAATAAAGTATGTGTTTCCAAACCATTTCATTTGGTCAAAGCACATCAAAGATACTCTGAACCACTGCAGATCCTGAAGAGAGTTGGCCCTGGAACTTACCTGTTGGAGGATAGAAGGAGATGGCATGCTTCTCGTTTAACAACATTCCTACGATTCCTCCAGCACCAGAACATTTTACTATGGACCCATATATACCCATAGCTTTACAGCCAAACATTGCTTATGATACTTACCGTGCTTCTGCCCTCATGAGACGCCCCCCACGCTGGTTAGATCACTATGTGAGATAAAGGGCAGTTGTGGTGAATTAAAAAATGTACCCTATTCTAAGACAGGTTTTGAGTTGGTTACTTTGTTATTACATTTCTGGAGTTATTATTCACTCTTAGTTCAAAGTGTTATTCTACATCTACTAAAATTGATTATTGGTTACTAAAGATTGATTAATTAATTTGTACAGGTTATGTTTATTGGTATTATTTTAAGTAACGGGGAATATGTTGCATACTGTGACCAGTAGGTGTCAGTGCAGATGAAGAGAGTAAGAGAAGGAAAGAGGGGGTGTTTCTCAATGTCAAGGTGCCTGGCCTTGTGAGGCGATGTCTTGCGAGGCCAGGCACCTTGTTTACGAGGACGCTGTCCTTCCTTGGTCTAAGAAAACGGTTAAATGGAACAGACTTGCATCACGTGACCGTGGCTTCCACGGTGGTCACGTAATGTCACGGGACATGGGAGACAATGCTATATTTTATACGTGTAAGTTTCAGTATAAACATATAACGAGCCTTTTACTTTTTAAATTGTTTACATGTTTATTAAATTAAATATATAAGTGAGGTTCTAACTGCTAGCCACCAAAGCTGCAACTACTAAGCAACTAACCAACCATAGATAACTTCTTTGGATCTAAAAAAGAAACATTTTGAATTAGTTGACTTACTTTTAAATTTGAAAGTTGCCCTCGAAGTAGCTGCCGGCTTCTGATCCACCGTCCTTTTGAAAATACCGCGGTGTATTGTGGGTAATGTTTGACCAAGGCTAGGCTACAAGACACCTCCCGTGTATCCTCGTTCAGCTAGCTAAACAGCTAACAAACGGAGATCACACGCCTCGGTAGAACATGAACATTGGAACACGTCTTGGTGGTTCCTGATGACATATCTCCTAGGCAACTGGGGCGGGGCCAAGACATCAAGGCGAGGTTCCTTGGCATTGAGAAACACCCCGTGGGAGAGAAGGGATGTAAGATGGCGGATGAAGGAATGTTATGATGTCGACCGCATGTTAAAAGTAAAGATGTTCTAAGTTCCACGTAGCTTCTTCATGAATGTGTTACAAACATAACACTGTGGCTGTGCGCAGGTCAGCCAGAAGCATATGGAGCATGTGAATAAACAGTGCTCTCCCTACTTGAGGAGATGCTGAAGCGAGCATGAGAGAGGAACACAGACTTGGAAAAATCAGGTGGAGTAACTCCACATGTAAAATAAAGTTTCTCCACTTGCAGGTTGTCAAATACATTATTACAATATATGACAGAGCAATACTAAAATATTTGCTGCTACAGCCCTATAATTTCAGCATAATCTATTGCTTTTTGTTTGCTTTAAGGTGGTCAAATTTTGAAAGTTGATATTTATCTTTTTTTTTAAAGGCCATTATTTTTGCTTGAGCTAAAAAAAATCCATCACTCATCAGCTGAGTCCTGGATCTTCTTCATCTTAGATCTGCCCCTGTGGATGGCCGTGCTAATGCTAGTTTAGTCAATGACTCAAAGCAGACTTAACCATGTTGCTGTCTGTTGTGTCATCAGGATAAACTTGACTTGAAAGTCATGTGAAAGTGATCTGAGGCTGCAGACCGGGACAGGATATTTTTTGGCACGGCACTCGTTTGACACTGAACACAAAAACATCACTCAGATTATTAAACGCATTCAACGTGAGTTTTTCTAAACGTGTGGCTGTTTCTGCAGAATCAGTATTCTGCAGTGTTGTTAGTTTTGTCCAAGCATGATGGATCTGTCAGGTTTCCTCGTTCCTACGCCTTTGGTAGGAAGCAGAACCTTTTCCTGCAACCTCCTCGTCTCCTGCCTCCAACAGAACAACCCTGGTGACTAAACTCAGCTTAAAGTGGAGTAAAACCGGAGCACACCGTTTCCATGGAGCCCTGCTGGTTCCAGGTGTGTGTGAAGACCGCAGATGAGATAAAGAGCTCGGATTTGTTGTTGGCCTCAGGGATCGGGTTTATTATTTCCCCAAGAAGCCAAAACACTAAACAGGAAGTTGGCTGACAACATTTACTGCCGTCAAGACTCTGCATTTTACATGTGTGCGTGCGTGTGCAGGCGCGTGTGTGTAGAGGAGGGTCTGCGGAGTAGTCAGAAGGCTCTGGGAGAGGCGGACTTGCTGTGATGCGCTAATCCAGCGGATTTACGCACGATTTTAGCGGTGAACTCCCATTTACGTCATCTAGAAACCTTTTTAGAAAAACCAACTTAGTGGCGGAGAGGCGGCACCACCGTTTTCACCGAGGAACCACATAAATGATTCCAACACAGACACATGAATCCTGTCCGCCTCCTCTCCACCACACCGGGTCCGGGCTCCTCACCGCAAAGTGCGTCAACAGCTGGACTTCCTCTGGAGCAGAGAGGAGACAGAGTCCAGAACCAGATCCGGACTGAACCCGAATTTAAAGCCCGCACTTTGGGCTCTGGATGAAAACACAACAGGAAGCCGATCTGCATCGCACTGAACCGGGTCCCTGTTTCTGGTTCGATCCACATCCCCTGCCCGTGAGACTACGCAACCCCACGTGACTCACCTGATATACAGACGATCAAGTTGGCGTGGAGGAGGATGAGAATCTCCCAGAATCCATCCATCCTCACACGCACATCACGCACTGATCTCACGCTGAAGTCCTATTCCCTCAGAACGGGTCCAGCTGCACACCTTTGTCCAGGTGTCCTCCGCAGCAGACGCACATCAGGTTAACCAGCCGCTCCGGATCAAGATGAAGACAAATTCCACAGAAGGACAAAAACGATCAACTCCAGAGAAAAGACTAAATCCTCCGAACAGTTCTTCCACTGGTTTAGTCTAACGGGACCCGTCCCCCCGGTACCGAACAGACGCACCGGGAACAGCGGAGGATAGAAGCGCCAGACACAAATGCTCAACTCCGCAAACTCGCGTCGCCTGGTGGCGGGCTACCAATCAGACCTGCACCCGTTACTCTAACCAATCACCGTCGAGTTACACGGATTAACTCCTGCAAACACCCGGTACGCGCCTACAAAATAAAAGCCTAGCTGCTCCATCACAAACCCTGTTTTGAGTGACCCCAGTAGCCCCGAGGGTGGTGAGGGTCCCAAAGCTCTTCCAGCTAACGGAATGTAGAAGAAACGCTCCAAGTGCATCACGATCATCTAACGCCACCAAATGTGTGTTTAGAAACATGTACAAGCATGTATTAAAGAGTACAGAGATATGTACACTGATGTAGCTGTGTGAGTGAGTGTGTGTAGGTGTGTGAGTGAGTGTGTGTAGGTGTGTGAGTGAGTGTGTGTGTAGGTGTGCGCGCGCGTGTGTGTGTGTGTGTGTGTGTGTGTGTGTGCATGTGTGTCTCTAGGTGTGTGTGTGTGTGTGTGCATGTGTGTCTCTAGGTGTGAGTGAGTGTGTGAGTGTGTGTGTGTGTAGGTGTGCGTGCGCGCGCGCGTGTGTGCGTGTGTGTGTGTGTGTGCATGTGTGTCTGTAGGTGTGTGTGTGTGTGTGCATGTGTGTCTGTTGGTGTGTGTGTGTGTGTGTGTGTGTGTGTGTGTGTGTGTGTGTGTGTGTGTAGGTGTGTGTGTGCGCACATATATGTGTGTATGAGTGTGTGTGTGTGCATCTGTGTGTGTGTGTGTGTGTGTGTGTGTGTGTGTGTGCATCTCTGTGTGTGTGTGTGTGTGTGTGTGTGTGTGTGTGTGTAGGTGTGTGTGTGCGCACATGTATGTGTGTATGAGTGTGTGTGTGTGTGTGTGTGTGCGCACATATATGTGTGTATGAGTGTGTGTGTGTGCATCTGTGTGTGTGTGTGTGTGTGTGTGTGTGTGCGCACATATATGTGTGTATGAGTGTGTGTGTGTGCATCTCTCTGTGTGTGTGTGTGTGTGTGTGTGTGTGTGTGTGTGTAGGTGTGTGTGTGCGCACATGTATGTGTGTATGAGTGTGTGTGTGTGTGTGTGTGTGCGCATATGTATGTGTGTATGAGTGTGTGTGTGTGTGTGTGTGCGTGTGTAGGTGTGTGTGTGTGAGCGTGCATGCATGTGTGTGTGTGCGTGCGTGTGTGTGTGCGTGTGCGTGTGTGTGTGTGTGTGTGTTGGGGGGTATGATACTTATGATAAAATGGGAATATGTTAATGAGGATTTTTATTAATGTACAATTATGTGAATCCATCAATCAATCATCTTCAATCAGATATGTCTCATCATTTTACTTCCGGTCTTTTAGGGTTATTTCTGATTTCATTTACCTTTATTGAATAAATGATCAGTGATTGATACCTTTATTTATGATACTGATAATCTTATTAAGTGGTTGTAGTGGTTTTATGGTGATCCATGATTTTAAAGAAATATAATAAGTAAGAGTGTGTGATTGTAGTGCTTTAAAAGCTTAAAATATTACCTTTACTTATGACCAATAAGCTGTGACACTCTCTATAAATATGCATCAACATCAACCTGCTTGGTCTTTGGATGTTTAATCAGAAGAAGAAGAGAGTCGGGTTTATAAAAAGTAAGCATTTATTTTCCAAACAATTAAAACACGACAAGTTAACTAATATTACTGTGATGGGTGCATCTAGGTGGATGGAATGTGAGGTATGGTGACTACATGTGAACGTGATGTTATCAGAACTTTCATATCTAGAAGAACTGAGTTCTGGGTGTAAAAAGGGAAGAATTTGGTTTGCATTAAGCTATGAAGTTGATTCTTATTAAAAAGGCATCAGACGCTGCTGCCCCGCGACCCGACTCCAGATAAGCAGAAGAAAATGGATGGATGGATGGATGGACTTTCAGGGTCAAACAAGCACTTCCAGGACAGCAATGGCGACTGGGGGTGAGCTCAAGTTGCCATTTTGCTGCAGCCAGGTGCCTCTCACCTAAGACAAAGCTGGACTCCACATTCAAACTCCCACTTGTGTAGTGAACAAGTCATCCCTTCCTTTCACATTATTCATTTACATTTTATTCCATCAATATTAATCATGAAATAAAACAAATCTTAAGGTGTAACAGTATATAACTCTTTTGGGATGAATGGAAGATCTCAGTTGGAAACTAAAATCTTCAAGCCTTAAAGGCCCCATGTGTGAAATCCATTGAAATCATGATGAAAAAATTTGACTCTTTAGCGCCATAGAGGTCAGAGAAAGTATTGCAGCTACTGTCCCCCGTGTCGGGAGATCGCACTTCCGGTGTCTGCTCGGGCTCGGGGTCCTTCGACTGCCGATGACGTCAAAGTACGGCAAATCCACTCGGACAAAATACACTACACATCTATACTGTTGGAAAGAATTTAGCAGTTTCGTTATTAAAATAATGTTTCTTAAGACGTAAGTTTGTGTTCATAATGGTATTTGTAAAATAAAACACTATTTTATTCATAATGTTGAACTCCTCTTTGAGCACATCTCTTGAAGAATCATAGGTATTAGCAACACCTGTGAAATTGTATTTACAGGAAAGAAGTGTGTCCCGTTTATTTAAGTATTTTGTGTTTAGAGTTTTTGACGTCTTGTCCATGCGTAGTTCAGTTACGCTCATAGCTGCTAGCATAAACTCTGGAGTTAAAAGTTTTCTGGCTTTACTAAAATACCTGTCTGTACTTATTTGATTGATGGTATTTTTACTTTCTATTAGACTCCAAGTGTAATCATTTGGCACGTTTCTAATTCATTATTTGCAATAATGTAATCGGCGATATTAGCATTAGCATTCCTATGGGTTTTTCCATGTATATTAGCATTGCGCTAACCACTCGCTGCCAAATTGCAGCCTTTGAGATTAGAAAATCTCCTTTTGTCACATCGCAATTTAATTGCACATGCAGTTAATCGTTCAGCCCTAATATACATGCAGCTCTATGCTAAAAGTATATTTTCAAAGAGGTAATGATGGATTTCTTTGTAAAAGTTGTCCATCTTTCCAATAGAAAGATTTGCCTGGACCAACGTCACGTGATAACAACGTAACGTGATTACGTAATTCCGTCAGGTTCATGTTCAGCCAATCAACTACTTTGACGTCATCGGCAGTCGACGGACCCCGAGTCGATCTTGCACCCGAGCAGATCCTGTACCGACACCGGCTATTTTCACAACATTTGTGATAAATGTTTATGGGAAAATGATGTAATGTAATGTTCTGCTTGTGATTTTTTATCTGTATTTCCTCCTAAAAACAATAAAAAATATACATTAAAAACATTCTTGTTCACTCTTTTGCAGCAAGATTATTTATCATTTATAAAAGTTATGTAAAAAGATGTAATCTCACTCAGTTTAACCATCTTTTATTCGAGGTAGTTTAGTCCTCATGATGACAATAAGTTCTGTGGATTTGGAAATATTTGCTCTTGACTGCCTAAGAGAAACAGAATATTTCAGGGGAACATAATTTCCCACGACATCCGATTCACATGGATCACGGTGCCTCGATGTAAAGAAACTGGCTGCCGCTACCAGCTAATGGATATGGAGCAATCACTGGCTGCTCGTTAGCCACAGCTGGTGAAGGAGTGTGGACATGCTGGACATCAAGTAAACAATGTTGACTTACCCACCAGCTAATTGTGGCTCACAGCTGACGTGGTGGAGATCGGTGTCACAAGCTACTAGTTAGCCATGGCTAGAGCTGGGGAGACGCTGTGTATGCTGTGCATAAACTCCCATGGATTACCAGCAAAAGGAGACCCAATTCTGAAGTTAACGTTTGAGAAGCCCTCTTTTTTTCCCTATTTCCCTAAAATAATAAAGAGAAGAAGCCCTCTGTGTCGGAGCGTCTCTGTAACGCGTGGAGAACTACATCGCCATTAGTAGAATGTTGTGGAGATAAAGTAAACAATGCTGATTTAGCCACTGGCTAGCGGACGAGCGTGTTGGGAGAGACGGCAGGCTGCAGGAAGAGAGGATACTTGAGTAGAAGGACTTTGGAACTGACACGGCTTCCTTGTGTTGGACATGATGAGGAACTGACAAATTTTGTGTGTCTTTTGATTTAATTGTTTTTTATTCAAACTAACAAGTACAGCAACGGTGTAGCAATTCTTTTCTATTTCTTAGCTGAATTAGCAGACTCATTTTTCAAGTAATCATTCATTAGGGTTGTGTATTTGCAGCAAACAAGCAATAAGAAACAGCCAACTAATGCATCCACTTATCCTACCCTGTACTTTGTCACATGTTTTGGCATTAATAAATAATTAATTAATGTCTTACTAATGTTGTACTATGCATGTCATCAGGAAGTCCTTACCTGACCTTATGCAAGGTGAAAACATCGATGCCCTTTGGAAACACTTTCCAAATGCTAATAGACTCCTAAACATTACTTAACCATAATTAATCATTGATAAATTAATGTTTGAATTGTTTTGATTTTGGACCCTAAGGTTCAGTAATAGACATTAATAATTAATAATTAATAATGCATTAAATAATATGTGATAGTAATGCTGTGTAATGCATAAAAGCAGTTGTTAACACTTAATAATGCACTAAGTAATGTTAATAAAGGGATGATTGTGTTGGCTGGCAAAATCACCCACGATCCTCCATCAGCTACAAACTCTGTGTGAGCTACAGCTTAGCTCCCAGGTTAGTTCAGTTAACCGCTAGGTTGATACCTCCATTGTTAGCTCTGTTAGCGTAGCACCTAGCTTCGGGTCATCTTAGCTACATCGGTTCAGTTGATGGGTGTGTTTCCACCCTCACACCACCACCCTCAGCTCCACCTCTTTGTCCCACACTTGTATAGCGCCTTTCAGAGTAAGGACTCCAAAGCGCTTTACACTACAGTATTTCATTCATCCATTCACACACACATTCACACACTGATGGTGATGAGCTACGATGTAGCCACAGCTGCCCTGGGGCGTACTGACAGAGGCGAGGAAGTAGGTGGTCTGGCCTGAAGAGGCAGGCTTTTTCTGTCTATCTCTTTCTACAGTCTCTGTGTGAGACCGATTTCATGCAAAGAACTTCTCGAACATGTTTTGTATATCTCTATTATAACTTTAGAAAAAGTTAAAACATGTCCCTTTTAAAATCCATCAATTTTCATCCATCCCTTTTCTTCTGCTTGTCTATGGTTGGGTCACGGGGACAGAGGCTCTTTTAAAATATCCAATAAAAATCCTCCTGCAGGCTGGTAATGACAAAACAAGACATCGGTGAAAGAGGCCCAGTTTTTGTGATGCTTTAAAAATCAGTTTATTTCTTATGAATTCTGCAGCAAAGTTCCATGATCTTCACCACACAGCTTCAAGTCAACGAGATAAGAGCAAGCAGGTGATGAAAACACTTTCCCTTGTCTGTCTCTGTCAACACACACACACACACACACACACACACACACACACACACACACACACACACACACACACACACACACACACACACACACACACACCAAGTGTTAATTCTACAAGAGACAAACACTAATTGTACATTTTTAAAAATCACACGTCGGTTCAAGTGGATAATGAAGTGAGACAATCTGTTCTGCATTTCTACTGGTTTACGGTCCTGTTAGACCAGAGCTAGACCTCCTGACTCACAAACCAGAGTCCACCACTGTAACTCTGTGTTCTTTGACTGGCTCAGTGGTCTTGTTGGGTTCACAATCCCACACACAGCTGTTTGCTTGTTTAATGAATGCACAAATGAACAAAACTGCTGTTCAGTTAATATTGTTGTAGGTAAAAACAAACACTTTTATTGTAGTGTTGGTAAGAGTGAATACTGTTGCCTCTGAGGTATTTGGGCATAAAACAACAAGTTTACTCATCAGGTTTACTGTTTCTGACCACATAAAGATACAATTGACCCTAAAAGTAAACTATGTGTTGGCCCTTGCTCATTATACATGTCTAATATTAGTACAAGTAGTAAAAGTGTACAGAAGCTTGGCATCAACCAGATGACACTTTATCTTTTATCTTGCTGCTTTGAGAATACAAAGTCTTAAAAAAACAAAATTTCTCATTAACTGCGGTAAAACCGTCACATTCCAGTTAAGTTGATCCTTCCATCATGATTGTAAAAGACAAAACACTGACTGTTTTCACTCATATTGTAGACATGCATGAACCTGATGGTGTTAACAGTGTTCATGAAGGTGGCTGGGCTGTGCATCATCGTCCAAACTCACCATCAACATGAGCCAGACCCATTATCTCAAAAGCACATCCTTACAGATGCTGGCTAGACTCTGAATGACTGTGTACATTTTACATTTTGCTAAGGAAAGAAACTATGTCACTTAAAGACATCTTATGAGGGCTTAGCTACTGGTACTTTGTGGTTTGTGATCTCAGTGGTTATGGATTATTGCGTTTAGAACTGGTGCAAAGTTTGAGCCCTACAAGCATTTTTTAACTAACATAGCAACATTAAAGGGGCAATAATATGGAAAATCCACTTTTTGGAGATTTTTAGCATTTTTCCTCCTGAAAAATATCTCCAAACCCATTTTGGCTGAATTAATCATTTTCCTGTTTCAGCTGTAAAATTTGAACATTATTTTGAAATTCCTGAAATGAAGTAATGTATAGGGAGCCTAAGTCTCCTACCTTTCCGGTTGGCTCATGGGTCCCCAGAAGAACGGAAAAAATGAAGCTAGTCAACGAGGCTAAAAAAGTTATTTTCTAACCCACTCTGCCTTACGCCCTGGATCGCACGTATGTTGTACTGCAATTTAAATGAAAAGTAATGATGGGTGTTTCGACCACGCCAGTAACATACTTTGAGATTTATCAGCTTGTAAATATTTGTTAATACCATGACTACAAATCAGAAGTCGGCAAGTCGCGTATATGACGTTACCACAGAATCTCCTCTCCCCTAGCATAGCAGCTACCAAATGACCAGATTTATGGTGGTTCTGTCCTCAAGAAGGAAGAATTTGAAGTTTGCTGAACTTGCAGCCATTTTCTCTCTCTTTTTTTTCTGTGTCCGGTTCGATGATGTCACTTTCGTGAAGGGCATTTGTAGTCCTGGATTTATTTTCATACAAAACCTAAAATAACATTTCCCCCTGTTTGAAAAAAAAAATGCGTTCTTGGTATAAAAATGCTTCTTTGAAATTCACGGACATCATATGTGAAATCCATGGCACATAAGTAGCGGAATTAGAAAACTGTGCTTTTAGCCCCGTTGACTTGCCTTAGTTTTTTCCATCCCCCATGGACCCATGGTCCAGAAGTAGATGGGCGTGACTTAGGCTGCCTACAATTTGTACGTCACTCCATCCTCCTGTTCCCAACATCAGGCCCAGCTCCACCCCCGGAAGCAGGTCTCTGGTCTGAAACCCGATTATTTATTTATTTAGGACAGTGCATGTTAATGAGCATTCATGTAAAAAAAATAACACCAATGTAAAAACACCAGATTATAGCCTAAGGCTAATTTCCATCTGTTGTTGCGAAGAATAGGTCATATGGGGGCCAATACACATTAAACAATACAGTACACATCCATATTCCATTAAAATATTAAAATATTTCACCTTTAAGCAGACCATGCATTCCGTCTTTGTACCTAGTAAAAACGTTCATCTCCACTCTCACACATACATACCATTCTATCACCAAGTACAACATTAAACTCATATACAGTACACCTTACACATGATCACATACTTGATCTGTCCATAACCAGTTTTTAACCTCTGTCTTAAACAAGTTAAATGTAGAGCATTCTCTGATGTATTGGGGAAGGCTGTTCCACAGATGGCCACCCTGGACAGAAAGTACGTTCTTGCCCAAATGTTGTTCGTCTGAGGGGCATAAACAAGTCTCCTCGAGTTGTGGCTCGAGTAGTCCTGTTTGAACTTTCTTTACAACTAATGAACTCCTTTAGTGGTGGTGGAGCAATGGAGTGTAGGACTTTATATATCAAACACACTCTATTAAGTTTCACAAAGTTTTTGAAGTTCAGTACTTTAGGTTTTTTTAACATGAGGTAGGAAATAGTTTTTTTGTCGAGTAATTTTAAACTTCTTTTATAAATATTTTCAATAGTTTTAAATGTTGCTGGAAAAAGAAGTGACCAAGACGTTGAACAGTAATTTATATGAGAGACAATCATAGAGTAAAAATAAGTTTTTGCAACATTTATATTTAAATTACTACATATATGGTTAAGATTTCGATTATTAAAGTCAAATACCTGGGACACTTTATGTGTATGACTCTAGAAGGATAGTGTTGGGTCTAGAATGACTCCAAGATATTTCAATTCTGTGGCTAATTCAAGCTCTACTCCTTCCAGAAATACATTTGATTTCTTCAAGTTTAAGGGACATTTTGAGAAGTACATGCAGACAGTTTTTGTGGTGTTCAACATGAGGCATGTGTCACTCAGCCAGCTTTGCATCAGTGCTAAGGCAGCTGTAAGATCTCCTGCCACCTGCTGGACACTTTTAGCTTGCGTATATATATAATTGCATCATCTGCATAAACAAGTATATTTGGACAAACTTCAGGTAAGTTATTGATGAAAAGAGAGAATAATAAGGGCCCAAGAACAGATCCTTGAGGAACCCCTGTATCACAATCTAGATCTAAATATGGAGATTTCACCCCGTCCAACACTGTTTCCTGTGTGAGAGATATGAGGCAAACCACTGAAGAGCCTGACTGGAGATGTTAAAGGGAGTCAACCTGGACAACAATATCTGATGGTTTACAGAGTTGAAAGCCTTCTTCAGATCTAAAAATACAGCTCCAACACAGGGACTCTTGTCCAGCAAGCTCTTCAAATTCTCCACTAGTACACACAGGGCAGTCTCTGTGGAGGGATGGGTCCGAAAGCCAAACTGCAATGGATGCAATGAGGGTTGGGAGTCTTCAAGGTGAGAAGTGAGGAGTTTAACCGCCCACTTCTCAGCTATTTTAGATATAACTCGGGGTATGCTTATGGGACGATTAATGGCCGTATCAATCCTCATGCCTACTTTGAAAATTGATGTAATTGCAGCAATTTTCCAGTCTGTTGGAAGAATGGAATATTCAAATGCCATAGCCCTATCACCTAGTGACTATCGGCCACTGGACTCACTCTGTCAGTGCCTAGAACAAGTAAATGACTAGATGCAGTCAAACTTCCTTCAACTAAACAAAGACAAGACTGAAGTTATTGTCTTTGGCAACAAGAAGGATAGAAGTACTCAGCTAGACTCCAGAGGAATAAAGATGTGGCAGTGAGGAGTGAGCACTACCTCATCCCTGCCACATGGACCTCAAGGGATAAACCATCAATCCTGCTCAATGGTCAACTTTCCTCGCGGGGTCACACCCGTTAGGACAGTGGGTTAGGGTTAACAAGAACTAAGAGAACGGAGCACATCACTCCTGTTTTTAGATCCCTACACTGGATACCAGAAAACTACAGAATAGATTTCAAAGTGCTCCTACTAGTTTATAAATCACTCAATGGCATGGGACCAAAATACATGTCAGATCTCATTCCTGTATACACACCCAATAGGGCTCTGAGATCCCTTGGAAACAATCAGCTGGTAGAACCTCGGGCCAGAACAAAACATGCTGGAGATGTATTTAGTTACTATGCTGCTCACATGTGGAATCAGCTTCCCCATGACCTCAGATCAAAAACTATTTCAAATAATTCATCTCTTGTTTTCATTAGATTCTGACAGTCTTTATTTAACCAGGGTAGATTAAATGTCTTCTTTATTTCTTGTCGACCTCTAGTGGAGTATGTTGATATAATATCCCTGACAGTGTCAGTGAAATGACTGCAACAGAATTGTGGATCATAACTACACAATAAAGGCTCCCAGCTACCTGATGTTAATGCTTCTGCTACGTTTAATTTCTTGGTATAATTTCATAAAAGGATCTCCTATTAGATGAACTATATCAACTATTCTTAGCCCGTGATTTTGTAAGTTTTCGAGAAATTAGTATGAAATTGTGGTCTGAAATACCAGTGATGAAATTAAAGGATTTAATTATTCGCTCTGGCTTATTACTGAAAACCAGATCTATTTTAGTTTCAGAGTATCTTGTTATTGTCGTGGGTTGTTCAATGTGTTGAGTATAATTTAAAGTGTCCATCATATCTTAGAGTATTTTTCTGTCCTTTTTGCAGTCCCAGTTGACATTGAAATCTACCATTACAATTTTTTCACCTGTCTCCCCTGGCCAGCTCAAGTTATATAGCAGAAGTATCCTTTAACAGACTTCATAGTCCAGTAGTAAGTGCTCTGGGCTGGCATGCAGTTTTGTGCAGGTTCACAACCCGGTCTCAGCAGTAACCTTTCTTTTTTTTTTATCTGCGCTTGTCAGTATAATGTGTCCAACTCTTTATAGAATAGAATAGAATTCAACTATATTGTCATTGCACATGTACAGGTACAGGGCAACGAAATTCAGTTTGCATCCATCCAGAAAGTGCTTTAGCCGTGATATAGATGTATTACAATATATTACGTATGTTATAATGTACACGGTATGAAGTATGTTATGAATATTCTATGACTATAAGTATGTACAGGCTGTAGTTAATACAAGCAGTCCATGAGTTTAACGTGGGTCATATGTCAGGAGGCAGAGTTCAGGAGTCTGACAGCTGTTGGGAAGAAACTGTTCCGGTACCTGGTGGTCTTAGTCCGGAGGCTTTGTAGCGCCTCCCAGAGGGCAGCAGGGTGATCAGTGCATGTGATGGGTGACTGTGGTCTCTGATGATTTAACCTGCCCCTTTCAGACACCGCTTCCTGTAGACGTCCTTTATGGCAGGAAGTGGTGCTCTGGCGATGCGCTGGGCAGTTTTCCCGACCCTCGTTTATTGGCAACTTGTTTAAAATACTAGGACTAACCTGTGTTTTTCATTTTATTAATTTGGCCGGTGTGAGTCCATGTGAGGTGAGCAGAGTAAAACTAAAATGATGCTTAAAAATGACCAAATTCAAAGAGGTTTAGAGACAAAATATTTTGCATCCATTGTCTGAACCCGCCTGTCCACGTAGGGTCACGGGGGAGAAAATAATCAGTGAATCTAAAATATAAAACATGAATTCAGCTGGCTAAGTAAAGAACTACCGACACCACCGGGTTAGAACCCACTTCAGCACATGGCACAACTGGAAGGGCCAGCACTTTTCTTTACCACTGGACTACCATAGCCAAGTAGCCAATGACTTGCCCAAGAAGCTGTCATTTGGGAAACCTACCTATGACTCTGAACGTCAGTTGAGAGCAGTTGAGAGTCAGTCTCGTGCAGACTGACCAATGAAGAGAGGACCTCAAGTTAAGACCCTCTCCTCATTGGTCAGTCTACACAAGGTGGGTCAAAGGTTACCCTGAGCGGGTTACGTGATGTCAGGCATTCAAGTATTGAGTATATTTACTGCATATTACAGTAAAATATTCTGTATGTGACCATATTATGGTGATCCTTGGGCAGTGATGATGGGGCCCTTGAATATTGTTGCCCAGGGTACAACGAAGTGTTAATCTGGCCCTGGATCTACGTCACACTGTCATTTAACATTCATGGACCCACCAATCTTGGCTCACGACGGGGAAGGCTGTTGTTGGTTTAGCGTCCAGGAAACAGCAGAGAATGTCTCAGCCAGTAGAAGCTAACTGTTAGCATTAACGACACCACCACACAGCAGAAGTCCTCCAGTCTTGTGTTATTTGTGGAGGTAAAACATCAACACTGCAGAGCAAAGTTAGTGGTAGAGTCATGTTGCTGTTAGCCAATCAGAGGAGAGATGTCCAAATATCAGGAAACAAGGCTCCAAACCGTAAATGTGTTAAGCTCTGCTCTGATATAGTTCCTGAAACAATCACATCGGAGCTTAATCCCCCACCCCTCCGAGTACGAACACTCATTCTTACTAGAGACCACTGCAGTTGAATGGCTTAAACTGATTAAATGAGTGTTTAATCAATACAAAATCAATACAGATTTTCTTAAAATCCAGCCGTGGAAAATCTTTTTTTTCCCCAGGAGAGCTTTTAATATTTTTTACACATGTCACTCAAAGGAAATTAGCCTCTGGCCAGTATCGTTATGAACAGGTGGTTCCAACATTCCTTTTGTCTTGCTGGTCTGTGGAATTAAATGACCCATGAATTCTTGATGGTGAGATTTCTACAGGGTAATCCAAATTCTAAGTCTGGGGCTCTGACATTATCATCCAGAGATACCCCCTGAGATTTTATTGAACAGAATACAGAGGCAACTGTAGCAGAGTTAAGCCTCCCTTCCAACGACCGTGAAAGCGGGATTCACCAGCGAGCCCGTCCAACCGAGAGTGATTCTGACGCAAAACGGGGGCAAAAGCATTCAGCGCCGCTGGTCCTCCAAAGCTGCAAACACTGCGCATGATTTCAGACGTCCACACAACAACAAGCAAGGTGACAGATGACAGCATGTATCCGAAAAGGTCTGTGGTGTATTTCCTGTTCTGTTTACCTCGGCTACGCGGCGTTCACAGGAAATGACGTACGCTGATCTGCACATGACTTTTGTTCTGAACGTTTGCTCTCGTGTTTTACATCCTGTCTTAACTCATGTCTAAACTGCCCAGTGTAAAAGTCGACTTGAAACGTAATGATATTGTCCCTCTGCTTCGGGGACAAGTCATTGCACTTTGCTACCAGTGGAAAGGAACTAGTTTACAGTAACGGTGGCAATTACCTTGAAGTACGTTTCGTGACGCTTTCACGTCCGGTAGAAAGGAGGCTTTAGACTCTGACTGTACAGCTACACAGACTTCATGTCAGACTTCCTGCACCTTTCAACTGAATCGTCTTCAAATATTTTCCAAAGAAAATGCAGAAGCGTGATTTGAGAACTGTTTAAACATTAGACTGTAGGTGTTGCGCAGCATAATCATTGTGCATTCAAATACCATCCAAGGCAACAGTCTCACTCGTCAGATCCCACTAAAATAAGATGTAGGCCATAAGGTGAACCAATAAAATGTTTTTGGAAAATTAATCTCACTCTGACTTCTGGCATCTAAGTGGGACCAAAAACGTATTTGGCTACCACTGATTGTACAAGTCAACCCACTTAGAAAGAGAGGTCTGTAATTTTCATCACAGGCACACTTCAACTGTACTGTTAGAGAAAAACCTTCAGAGCAGACTGGTTTTGTTGTTTGATAGTAAATGTTTCCATTACCATAGGGGGATGCTTTTGGTGATTGCACGGTTAATGTTGATTATTTTTTCATTAAAGAACAGAAGAAGGGCATTACAAGTAGCAGTAGAGCACATGTGTGAGGGGAGAGAGTCGGATGGCCGATGAATTTTATTGATAATGGAGTACAGTGACTGACTCAGTGTTGCCTCGACTGGAGTTGATTAGACAGGAGTAATACTGTAGTTTGGTTAGTGTGATTAAGTCCTTTTACTGAGTCATATGATTTTTATATAGTTCTTTGTGAATAGTGAGACCAGTTTTCCTGTAGAGGTGCTCAAGCTGCCTGGGTTTGGTTTTCAGCATCCGGAGTTGAGGGGAAATCCAGGGAGCAGACTGACAGAACGAAACAGAACAAGTTTTAACTGGAGCAGGAGGGTTTAAAGTGTGAGCTAACTGATCATTGTAGAGAGCAGCAAGGTCATCAGGAGGAGAGATTGTCCGGTAGCTGAATATTATCAATACAGGAGGAGAGGGTGTCGATGTTGATGTCCTTTCTATTCCTAAAAGAGATGAGCCGGGTTGGTTTGGTAAAAGAAAGATGGGTTACAGTATTGAAAGAAATAAAATAATGATCAGTAATGTGGAGATCATCAGCTGCGCAGTTAAGAGGGGTGAGACCAGAGCAGCACAGCAGATCCAGGCAGTGTCCTTTGGAGTGAGTTGGAAAGTTGATGTGCTGATTGAATCCAATTTTTATGAAAAAAATAACTCATTTTGTGTTTTTATTTATTTATTTTCAAAAAAGTAACTTCTTCCTGGGGCATTTATTATAAATCAGTCTTGGTTATGCTCTGAAAATACAAAATATTACAAATTTTGCATCAATAGTTTTTGTGTAGCAACAGATTTTAAAATTACCATCAAGTGTATAGTGGTTTTTTTTTTCATAGTGTTCCATTGGTCTGTTTTCAAAATTCCAAATTTAATTTTCTAAATTTGTCCAGAGAGAGGTTTTGTGACAAAATTTGTACCTTATGCACAAACAATGGTGAAATGGCGTCCAAAGAAAAGCAAGAAACTGCCCAAATGGACAAAAATGTCCCTGATGAAGCCTGAGGGTTAAATACTGTTCTTAGCCAGTATGTGCTAAAATTAACCTTTACTGGGTTAATGAAAAGTCACTCAGACCCCACCGCCCTCTGTTGATGGACTTTGTAAAAACATGCCTGGTGCGTCCAGAACATTTCCTGCATATTTTAGATCGTGAAAACAACTGGTTTGTTTTATCTAGTGATGAATTGCTCCTGTAGAGACTAATGAAGGCTCAGGAGACATAAATTCATCAGCAGGTTAAATGCATAAAATGTAATGATTGGCAGGGGTGAGGAGTGAGCACCACCTCACCCCTGCCATGTGGACTTCAAGGGATAAACCATCAATCCTGCTCAATGGCCAACTTTCCTCACGGGGTCACCCATAAAGACGGTGGGAGGTCCTATCGAGATATTGACCAGCTCTTCTGTGAAGTAAGACGTAGCTTACCAGTGTCAGGCTTCAGCTAACTCCATATTCCCTCACCAGAGCTAGCTGTCCATGATCCATCAGATTCATGAACATCAAAACAGTTGCAAAAAAATGGAACATATGTCGGAAAAAAATGTGCTGTGAATCCAAAGCTAAAAACAAATGACCCAGTTTATTTATGTTTGATATTGACCTGAAGCTAACAGTAGCTAACGGACTAGATAGTGTTCCCGATTTAGCACACTGATGAATGGTTCCACGCTCCTTCAGAAATGTTGAAAAACTAAATAAATTCATTAAGTGAAGTACGGTTTTATTTTTATTCACAGTTAAAGTGTTAATGATGACATCAATATACATGTATTCATGAAAAGTTGACAGTGAGCTAGAAACTGACTGAAACCGTTGGTTGAATACTTGTTTTCTGCACCTCTCTGCTTGGAATGAACCAGCTGATGACGGTTTTTCTAATCTGCTGAAAACACACGAAGATCTTGATGCTTCAAACTTCAACCAAGTCATTACAATAGGTGCTACAGTCTGTACACAGTCTTTTCTAATTTGGTCAATTCAATTTAAAAGTTATTTACAAATATGTTTAATCCCTGTACACCCTTTTATCCTTCTACTATGAACTTAGTGTCAACTCACTATTTTTTGAAGCACGTAGATGCCAGAGGTCAGAAAGAGATGAAACAAGTTCACGTGACTGCCTAAGGAATAAAACAATGCCCAGAGTGGATCCAGCTTCACGAGAACACTTGTCCTCTCTGCTCCTCCATCCCCACAAATTGTCCCTTTGCTGGTGACCATGTTGTGGAACACACACATGCAGACTTCACCGAGTCATATCTTCATGCCGAGCTTGGCTTTCTGTGAAAAGAATGACATAACATCAGTTACAGACAGATGTAGATTCAACCTGCACGAAACAAAACAAGATCGATTCTGAACAACAGAAGCTTTTAGTTAAAGCTATTTTAGTTAAACTAGAACAGCTTTCAGTTAATGCTTAAGATCTAAACCTGACACAGGATCTTTCATGGAAGTAAATTCAAAGAGTCGGAGTACCCGGCCCGGAAGGTTACCGGGGTCCCACCCTGGAGCCAGGCCTGGGGTTGGGGCCCGTGAGCGAGCGCCTGGTAGCCGGGCTTTTGCCCATGGGGCCCGGCCGGGCTCAGCCCGAACCGGATTCATGGGCTCATCCAACAGTGGACCCACCACCCGCAGGAGGAACATGAAGGGTCCGGTGCAATGTGGATCGGGTGGCAGACCAAGGCGGGAGCCTTGGCGGTCCGATCCCCGGACAAGAAAACTGGTTTTTGGGACATGGAACGTCACCTCGCTGGCGGGGAAGGAGCAGGAGCTTGTGGCAGAGGTTGAGCGGTACCGCTAGATATAGTCAGACTCACCTCGACACATAGCATTGGCTCTGGAACCCAAGTCCTTGAGAGGGGTTGGGCACTCTCCTTTGCTGGAGTTGCTCCGGGTGAGAGGCGGAGGGCTGGGGTTGGCTTTTTGTTAGCCCCAAGACTCTCTGCCTGTGTGTTGGGGTTTACCCCGGGGGACGAGAGGGTAGCTTCCCTGCGCCTTCGGGTCGGGGAACGGGTCCTGACTGTTGTTTGTGCTTATGGGCCAAATATCAGTTCAGAGTACCCACCCTTTTTGGAGTCCCTGGGACGAGTGCTAGATAGTGCTCCATCAGGGGACTCCATTGTCCTGCTGGGGGACTTCAATGCTCATGGGCAATGACAGCTTGACCTGGAGGGGTGTGACTGGGAGGAACGGCTCGCCTGATCTGAACTCGAGTGGTGTTTCATTATTGGGCTTCTGTGCAAGCTGCAGTTTGGCCATAACGAACACCATGTTCGAACATAAGGATGCCCATCGGTACACATGGTACCAGGGCAGCCTAGGTCGCAGGTCGATGATAGACTTTGTAATCGTATCATCTGATCTGCGGCTGTATGTTTTGGACACCCGAGTGAAGAGAGGAGCGGAGCTGTCAACTGATCACCACCTGGTGGTGAGTTGGATCAGATGGCAGGGGAAGATGCCGCGTAGACCTGGCAGACCCAAATGCATAGTGAGGGTCTGCTGGGAACGCCTGGCAGAAGAACCTGTTAAGACGGTCTTCAACTCCCACCTCCGGCAGAGCTTTGACCGCGTCCCGAGAGCAGTGGGGGACATTGACTCTGAGTGGGCCTTGTTCCACTCTGCGATTGTTGAGGCAGCTGTTGCTAGCTGAGGTCGCAAGGTGGCCGGTGCCAGTCGTGGTGGCAACCCCCGTACCTGCTGGTGGACACCAGAGGTTCGGGGAGCCGTCAGGCTGAAGAAGGAGGCCTACAGGGCGTGGCTGGTCTGTGGGTCTCCAGAGGCAGCAGACAGGTACCGGATAGCCAAGTGGGGTGCAGCAGTGGCAGTTGCCGTGGCAAAATCTCGGGTGTGGGAGGAGTTTGGTGAGGCCATGGAGAAAGACTATTGATCGGCTCCAAAGAGGTTCTGGCAAACTGTCCGGCGCCTCAGGAGAGGAAGGCAGCAACTCGCTCACACTGTTTACAGTGGGGATGGGGAGCTGCTGACGTCAACTGGAGCTATAGTCGGACGGTGGAAGGAATACTTTGAGGAGCTCCTCAATCCCACCTATGCGCATTCCGAGGAGGAACCAGAGCCGGGAGACCTGGGGATGGACTGTCCAATCTCGGGGGCAGAAGTTGCTGAGGTAGTCAAACAACTACACAGCGGCGTAGCCCCGGGGGTGGATGAGGTTCATCCTGGGTATCTCAAGGCTATGGATGTTGTAGGGCTGTCATGGTTGACACGTCTCTGCCACATTGCGTGGTCATCGGGGGCAGTTCCTGTGGAGTGGCAGACCCCATCTTTAAGAAGGGTGACCTGAGGGTGTGTTCCAAATATAGGGGGATCACACTCCTCAGCCTCCCTGGAAAGGTCTACTCAAAGGTACTGGAGAGGAGGGTCCGATCGATAGTTGAATCTCAGATTGAGGAGGAGCAGTGTAGTTTTCGTCCTGGCCGTGGAACTGTGGACCAGCTCTACACCCTTGCAAGGCTGACGGAGGGGGCATGGGAGTTTGCCCAACCAATCCACATGTGTTTTGTGGATTTGGAGAAGTCTTATGACCGTGTCCCCAGGGGCACCCTGTGGGGACGCTCCAGGAGTATGGGGTGGGTGGCTTTCTGTTATGGGCCATTCAGTCCCTTTACCAGAGGAGTGTGAGTTTGGTCCACATAGCCGGTAGTAAGTCTGGCCTGTTCCCGGTGAGGGTTGGACTCCGCCAGGGCTGCCCTTTGTCACCGGTTCTGTTCATTACCTTTATGGACAGAATTTCTAGGTGCAGCCGTGGTGTGGAGTGTGTCGTGTTTGGTGGCAGGAGAATCTCGTCTCTGCTTTTTGCAGATGATGTTGTCCTCCTAGCTTCATCCAGCTCTGACCTTCAGCTCCTGCTGGGTAGGTTCGCGGCCGAGTGTGAAGCGGCTGGGATGAGGATCAGCACCTCCAAATCTGAGACCATGGTTCTCGACCGGAAAAGGGTGGCTTGCCAACTCCGGGTCAGGGGAGAGGTCCTACCTCAAATGGAGGAGTTTAAGTATCTCAGGGTCATGTTCACGAGTGAGGGTAGGAGGGATCGGGAGATCGACAGGCGGATTGGTTCAGCATCTGCAGTGATGCGGACGCTGAGCCGATCTGTCGTGGGGAAGAGGGAGCTGAGCCAGAAAGCCAGGCTCTCGATTTACCGGTCGATCTACGTCCCAATCCTCACCTATGGTCATGAGCTTTGGGTAATGACCGAAAGAACGAGATTGCGGATACAAGCGGCCGAAATGAGTTTCCTCCGTAGGGTGGCCGGGCTCAGCCTTAGAGATAGGGTGAGGAGCTCGGACATTCGGGAGGGACTCGGAGTAGAACCGCTGCTCCTCCGGATCGAAATGAGCCAGTTGAGGTGGTTTGGGCATCTGGTCAGGATGCCTCCTGGACGCCTCCCTGGAGAGATGTTTCAGGCATGTCCTGCCGGCAGGAGGCCCCCGGGTCGACCCAGGACACGTTGGAGAGGTTACATCTCCAATCTGGTCCGGGAACGCCTTGGGGTCCTGCCGGAGGAGCTGGTGGAGGTGGCCGGGGAGAGGACGGTCTGGAGCTCCCTAGTTGGTATGCTGCCCCCGCGACCCGGACCCGGATAAGCGGAGGAAGACGACGACGATCTAAACCTGACTATTTCCACACTGTTCCACACCATTGAATTCTTGATAAAGGGATGCCTCGATACTGGATCAATTTGAACCCTTGAATTCTTGGTGAGAATGTCTCTGATCAGAAGACCAATAAAGTTTCAGACTGTTGAACAGAGTTAACTCACAATTCCAGAAGCATGTTTGGGTTTGACGCTATATGAGGCCTTCTCCTTGGCTTGTCGGAAACACTCTTCAGCTGCTTTTAACCTGCAGAACATAACATGTGAATTAGAACGCTGCACTCTGTAGAGCTGATCAATTAAAAGCTTTTTCCTTTTTTTTCTTCTTTTTTTTGCTGCAGACTTCTTGATTTAAAGGTGTGGATCACTGTAAAACCATTGTTTAATAATCTGTCACTCATGCATGTGTTTTTCATGCAGGCAGAACAAGAAAACAGTCTCCTACTCCACTAGCTTCAGATGGAAAATAGACCGATTGACTGGAGAAGGTTCTAGAAAGTGTGCCATAGGACCACACCTTCCACTGCTGCTGCTGTTACTGCTTCTTCAGGTTCCTGTTACCACTGTGGCTCTGATAAACAGGCAGCAAAGAGCCCAGAGTGCTCTGCCCTGCTGCTGCAGCAAGACGTAGAAACTACTAGTGATTTTGCTCAGTTGTGTCGTTCAACACAGACCTGCTCTGTTAATGCTGTGGAGTTACTGTAGAATCAACGTCTCTGTTAGGAAAATCCTGACTCTTCCCATCAGATCCGTTGCACAGCTACCATTAAAAGTCTATCTGCTGAGGCGTCTGTACAGTTTACTGTGGACTCTGGGTCTTCAGTTTCTATTATTCACACAAGCAGCTCATTTCAGCAGTGGTGCCCTGCAGGCTCCAGGTGTGACTTTGACTACATATCTCCTATACCTGTGCTAGGATGTCTACCTGCCACTGTGTCAGAAGTTATTGATAGTTATCCACTCCCACACGTTGATGAAACGCTGCCCCTGCTCTGAGATGCAAATGCTTATTTCCACTCTTCAGTTAGAGTCTGCTTATTTCAGTTGCAGTTGCATGAAGAAAGCAGATACCTGACTTTTTTTTAATCCTATGGTTTTGCAGGATGTCGTACAAACAGGCTTCGGCACCTTCAGTTTTTCAGAAGATGCTAGCCACGGGTTAGCTGGGCTACCAAATGGTGTTCATTACCTCGATGACACCATTCTGTGGGGTTCGACTCAGTCTGAACGTGATGTTGCTCTCACTGCTCTTATACAGAGCTTATCAGATGCGGAAACGTCAGTTTGACTAAAACAGTCAGCATTTTCTAGGTCCCTCAGTAAATCCTGATTAACACATCTCTGTCCGCGTGGGTACGTAGCCACAAATCACCATTTTGCGTAGATTGCCCTAAAAAAGAAGTTTAATTTACCAGATCTAAGCTAGATGTTCATTATTCATTGTTTCCACTGTGCTGATTGCAGAGGAGGGAGAGGAGAAACGACAATAAAACCTGTGTGATTCTTGGCCTGAGCAGCTACAACCCGTGACTGGAGGAGTACGAAGGTATGCAGCAAACTTTTTATTTGTGCAAGGAAAATGTAGAAAACGGTGGTTTAGAGGTGTTGACTGCATAAAGAGATGTAGAACGAGGGGCGGATGTGTCCGTGTTCGAATGTCTCTGAATTATCGACCACCTTTAGTTTGGACTACAGCACACATTCGCTGTGGCGTTGTGTCAATAAGCTTCTGCAACATCAGCAGTGTGCAGTAGTCGGTAAAAACCGATATAATGTTTGGTGCTGGTTGGTTACCTGGTTTGCTACAGCTGAAGAGCCGCCTGTGCATCACCTTTTATGGTCCATGTAACACAAACGCTGTGTGTTCCACCATGTTTCTTTTTATTTAGCCTTTTTCTCAGTTTTAAAACAGCATTATCTTTACAGCTGACTGATGTTTCGTCATGTTAAACTGGTCCAATAATGTGCATAAAAAGTTTCTCCAGAAATAGCTATTCAAGGTATTCAAAATACAGAATCTGTTTTCTTTTTGTTCAAGTTGCACTTTGTGTGTGTGTGTGTGTGTGTGTGCGTGCGTGCGTGCGTGCATGTGTGATTATAGCATGTTTATAATTTGCATTTATGAGGTCACACTCACATTTTTATTCATTGAAAGTTTGTCTCAAATTACTGATACTTACCAAATTATATATATATATATATATATATATATATATATATATATATATATATAATTATTTATGTACATAATCCAGTCCGTTTAACCCTCAGGCTTCACTTTAAATTTCATCCTAAAGAGTCATTAGAGGACAAAAACGTCCGATTGTAAAAGTGGCCATAAAAAATGAATACATAATTTATTTATTTATTTATTTTTTTTGCTTCTTTTCATAGATCTGTTTGAACAACTTCAGCACTGCTCAAACATAAAAAAATTCAATCGTTTTGAGGCTTTTAACCCTTGAAATGCCTGTTTGAATTCTCAGTCATTGCTGTAATTTATGAAGAAAAAAAAACACAAAAACTGAGTAATTTTCTAAAAAAGACATTTTTTTTTTGCCTGGGGTGTGTAGTACAAATCAGTCTTGATTACATTATGAAATATCTAAATTTTGAATTTTTTGCATTTATAGTTTTTACATAGCAACAGATTTAAAATGTACTACACACTCGAGTCATTAGAGGACAAAAATGTCCACTTTTATAACTGCTTTAAAAATGGTCCAGGTTAATATTTTTTTCTGCTTTTTGGGTCTAAATCTTGTGATCAACTTTAGTTCTGATTTTAAAAAAATCAAATATTGAATATTTATCTAAATTTTAACCCTTTATATGCCAGTTTGATTATGTGATGCTCATTTTTTCATGAAAAAAATCAGACAAAAGAGGAGATATTTTACATCAAACATATTTTGAGTAACTGAAATCATTTTTTTTTAAATCAGCCTTGGATATGTCAAGAGTCTGGCAAAATATCACATTTTATGCTTTTTTAGTTTTTGTGTAGCGGCAGATTTAAAATGTACCACCCTCTTGTGCCTGTTATGGACAAAAACGTCCCACTGACTTCATTGCAAATAATCATGCTTTCTGTGATGTTGTGGTTTCATTTTGGACAAAAGTAGTCAAATTTATGATTTTTACTGTTCACCCCCAAATTCAGTCATTTCTCCATATGTTGCCCAGGCGAGAAAGTTTACACATTTCTTTAATCTTCTGCTGTTTTTATTGAACTCAGAAGCTCAGCATGTAAACAAAACATAGTTTCATTCTCACACGTAAGACCAAAGGGTAGAAAATAAAAACTATATGTTTATGCACCTGGCTGGAGCCCAGGTACATCCAAACTCTGTAGTTCAGTTTGTTTATGCATGTGCAGAAGTGGGAATGCTTGCTTGCATTTTGAGGTGAGACAAAGTTCAAACACTAACAGGGTGAAATACGTCTCCACCCATTGTGTGACTCACCCTTAAAGGGGTAGGCTGAAAAAAGGACCAGGGGACCAAATCAAAATAATCTATAACCAACATTTTTCCAGATGAGGAAGCCAACCAATATAAACAAACACTACTATTATAGTGCATTTGCTGATATAAAGTCATAATTGCCCCATTAACATCAGACATGGCAGCAGAAAGCAAACGAGAGGGAGATATTTAGAAACATTTAGCTGCAACTGGTTAAATTGTTATTACAATATATCTAAATGTGTAAAATGTAAACATGTCAAAGTGCAGCTAGTTATATTTGGATGTATTAGTTTAAAATCAGCAGTTAAAATAAAAACCCTTTGGATTGAATCTAAACCAACAATAAAAGTCAGGCAGGCAAACTGTAAAAACAAAATTAGGATGCTACCTCTCCTTGAGAATGGCCTTGTTTTCCTTTTTCCACTGCTCCTTGAAATCAGAGGCGAATTCATGCCAGATGGAGAAGAGAGTGTTGGGTGAGATTTCCCTCTCTCCGGCTTTAGGCTTCACTGAGAAGAACACTGTGAGCTCCAGGAACCTGGCAGATAAAATCAACCACTTTATTTACTGGAGAAGGAAAAATACAATTAAACTGTGCAGTTGTGGACACATCATAATGTTAAAGATGTGAGAGAAGTCCGTCAGCGCTGAATGTTAAAGCACAGACACCAACCAATGATGGATGTTGCTCTTACAGTTTATGAGTGCTGCCCAGCTCAATGTCCAGAGTTTCCAGTTCAGTTTTAGCTAAGGATGAAGGAATAGGTCAAAGGTTAGAGTTAGCTGCCTTTCCTATGATATGCTGTGTTTTTGGTGTTCAGCAAACCTGTCCTTTATTTGAAGGTTCTGCAGATGACTTAGTAATTACATTTCAAACTCAAGAGAAGTAAATCTGATTCTCTGAAACCACTCTGCACATGCAAACGCTTTAACTCCACTGATGCATCAAGAGAAATCTCAACCCTAAATGAACAGTGGCTTACCTTGTGTAATGAAGTCCTCCATCTTTTCTTTGAAAGGTTGCAAGTTATCCTCATCCGACACTTTGCACACCTTTTCTACTTCTGACGTACATGCTGGTGAAATAATTGAGATACAAATTCAGGATTAGGAGAGTACGGTTAAAGTACATCTGAGAACGGTAAAAAGCCTTTTTAGAAATGTCATCTTATGTTTTTTTTTTTAATCTTATCTGCCAAATCAACACTACATGAAATCAGGTGAATGTTCTTAGCTACGGCTTAAACGTCTTGTTTCCGAGTCACATCCCACCCTCACCACGCCCACTTTCTGCCATAAATAGTCAGTGCAAAGTGCCTTGTGGATCTCATGCATATACATAAGTCGGCTTGTTGCAGCGCTCCGCCATTAACGATGGCGACCGCAGATCAAGGAAGCGTAATTTCACAGAAGCACAAGTTGAGGTACTTGTGGGTGAGGTGGAGAAATGAAAGGAAGTGCTTTTGCAAAACAAGTAAGAGAAAATCCACGGAGTGGCACAGCGTTGCTGAAGCCATCAATGTTGTGAGTTCTTCAGAGAGATCTGTGGCGGATATAAAAAAATGGTCCAATCGGGATTCGATCCCCAGACTCTCAGGTGAAGTCGCACGCGCTAACCAGTCAGCCAAACAGAGATCTCCCCTGTTCAAGTAGCCAGGGCGCATGATTAATCGGGTCACAGTGACAGGACACACACTGTCACAGACGCATGACGTTCTGTCTCAATCTGTCCCCCTGCTGATATTCTGCATTCCGTATTCTGTGCTTCAGGCCGTGTGTGTGTGTGTGTGTGTGTGTGTGAGTGTGTGTTTACTTGTTCTGTGTGAACACAAAGCAGTACAAGTGATAATGCTGCAGGATTTCATAACTGTATCCTTCTCAGCAGCAGCACTGCAGGTGCTCTCCATGTCCAACATGATCTTAGTCAACTTAAAGTTGCGCACATCTTTCCTCTACGTTTTCTTTCATAAATCCCAAAGTTTGCGTGGAAAGTTTCTTACGCAGTTTTCTGACCCCGTTTTGTACGTAAGCAAGCTTGATAAATGAGGCCCAAGGACACTTCTGCAGCTTTTGACATCGTCAACCACAAAGCTGCAGGAAGGCTTGAATTGTAGGTTTGGATTAAAGGGACCCCTTTTGACTGGTTTTGTTACTGGTTGGTTACCTAACAGATAGAAGCTTTAGAATCTGCATTGATGACAGATCCTCTTCCCCTGTGACACCTACCTGGACAACACATCCTCACACCCGTAGCGGCTGAAACTGACGAAGGGTGACCGAGCATTTGTTTTCCGACGCATTGGGGCTCCCAACGCGTCGGGAGGCGATGCGCTGCGCCAGAGCGTCACTTTCTGACAGCTGCGGTAAAACAGAGATTTTAGCGAATTGTGACCTTTAACCTTCCCCTCACCCCATTCCAATCTGAACCCACTTGCGCATGCAAACCTTTGTTTTTTGTTGTATCGTTCCTCTCAAACACGGTTAATGGGAAATAAAGAAAGAGTAACTGGGTTAAGGTTAGGATGGGGCGAGGGGATGGTTAAATCGCTAGAGGTTAGAGGTTAAATGTCGGTGATATGTTTGTTTTACCGCGGGCGTCACCTCCTGACGCATTGGGAGCCCCAACAAAGCAAACGCTTGGTCACCCTTTGTCACTTTCAGCCACCTCAGGTGTGAGAATATGTTGACCTGGGGGGTGCCACAAGGCTGAATTCTGGGACATTTACACTTTTCTCTCTATATCCTCCACCTGGGTAGGATTTTTACTAAAGATGGCATGAACTATCACATCTACGCTGATGACTGTCAAATTTATCTGGCTCTAAATCAACAAAATTCTCTTTATGGAAAGTCTTTCAGAAACTACTGACTACTTTTGCTTCCAATTTCTTCCTTCTAAATGACGATCAAACAGACTCCATCCTATTCATACCAAAAAACAAATAAATAAAAATTATGTTTCCTTAAACGCAGATCTTTTTTCACTCCCCTTCAACCTTACATCCTGTGTCACCAGCCTTGGGGTCAAACTTGACTCTGAACTGTCCATGGTTTGAAAAATGAAGGAAAATATGAAGTCCTGCTTTTTTCAAGTCCGCTGGTTAACATGCCTAAAACACACTCTCAAAGACCTCACCAAAGACCTGAATCGATCACTCGTGCTTCCATTCCACCTAGATCAGATTACACAAACTCCATCCTTATTGGTGTGTCAACAAATCCTCTCTTGATCATCTATTGGAGGTGCAAAATGCTGCAGCACAATTTTTAGCTAACATGTTGCAGACATTATTCACCCATCTTAGCTTACTAATCATCTGCTTTCTACCATGCTCAAAGTTTAAATGTTTCTCAACAAAGCCCGTCATAAGCTAGCATCCTCTTACTTTTCGGAGATGATCATTCCTCAAGTGCTTGCTTGATATTTGAGGTCTGCTGACCTCCTGCTCCAGATTGTGCTATAAATCCCAGGGGAGTGGGGTCTCTCTTTTACTGCCCCGAACACCCGAGGCAGGTTCCATCTTTAGCCCAGATTAAAACTGCTCTTGTATTATTTTCATCTAGCATTGTTGATTCCTTTAAACAGACTTTTGCAGTTTTATTTTTCTGTTGCTATACTAGTTCTTCAATACGTTTGTTTTACTGCGTTTTATCTATTCAGTACTTTGATCAGTTGTCATGCTGTTTTTAAATGTGCTATGGAACTAAAACTGGTATGGTACAGATGTTTAGGTTTTTTATTCCAGCTACATAGTTTTAATCAGGTGTTGTTGGTCTCGATTTGAGTTATAATCTCTTTGTAGTTCTCGTAGGCCTGAATTAATCATTTTTGCCTTGTCTCTTTACTTTCCTTCCATTTTCACTTATCTAACATCGTTTGACAATTTCACTCAAATGGGCACAAACATTTCTAATTCACATCCTTAATTTGGAGCTCTTATGCCTCAGGGGTGTGTTTCCAGTCCTGGTGGTTGTCACCACCTTTTTAAAACAGACAACCTAACTCAGGATAGACTGGGTCCCTTCAAAGGCAAACTGAAATCATCAAATGAAGACATTTCCCCCCATTTGTTGAAAAAGTGTTAACAAAATCAACACTATCAGAGCTTCCTTCCTTTCTTTTTATACAACTGTATTATCTGAAAAGATCATTGCTTTATTTGTGGATCGTTTGTATTTTAAACTTTTTAGTGTTGCTGATTTGGGACCGATTTAAAAAACAATGCATCCAAACTACATTTCCCCAGCAAAGACTATACAGTAAAAGCATAGACTGTCTTTCGCGACACGATGAACACATTTTACCTCTCAGATCCTTTCGGAGTCGAGTCAGGTCTTTCTGAAAATCGTCAAACTTCATCTGTGAAGACTGGAATAAGTCATGAGGCTCTGGTAAAGGAAACACGCATGTCTCCCTACCAGCATCCTGGGAATGGACACACACACACATACACACACACACACACACACACACACACACACACACACACACACACAGTTATTAAATTACACAAACTGTCAACATATCATAACCATAAATACACAATATTATACTGCTGTCTCTAAAGGTATGAATGCTGCACAGATAAATTAAGTCCCAAAGTGCAGGATAACATGTACAGGAAGTACTACCCAAAACTGCACTACAGTTAGTGTGGTTTTTAATTTCTTTGCTGCATGTAGCCAGAAAAACGCATGACGGCACAACACACAAAAATACACACACACTATATGTATATGTATATATATATATATATAAATATATGTATATGTATATGTATATATATATATATGTGTAAATATATATGTATGTGTATATATATATATATGTATATGTATATATATATATATGTATATGTATATATATATATATATATATATATATATATATATATATATATATGTGTGTATATATATATATGTGTGTATATATATATACATACATATATGTATATATACATATATATATATATATGTATATATACATATATATATATATATATATATATATATATATATATATATATATATATATATATACATATATATATACACATACATATATATATATACACATACATATATATATATATATATATATATATATATATATATATATACATATATATACATACATATATGTATATATACATATATATATATGTATATGTATACATATATATATATATATATATATATATGTATATGTATATATATATATATATATATATATACATATATATATATATACATATATATATATATATATATGTATATGTATACATATATATACACGTCTAAAAAAGCAAAGCGTAAACACGAGTTCAAATATTTGTTAGTTTACCTCATCGAAGTGTCGGAGGTAGTAGGCTACAATATAAGAGAGAAGACTTTTCACACCATCCTACAAGTTCAAAGAAGTAAAAGAAGGTTGAAGAAGAGAAAACACAAATGAAAACAGTTACTGGTACATTTTGAGCATTTGTTACATTCATCAGGTGTGCCTCAAGGTTCAGTTTGAGTACCCAGACTGTTTCTGTTCTACCTGCTTTACATTTAAGGACATTATTTATTTGAAGATGATAGTAAGTTGCATATCTTTTCTTTTATTTATTTCCCCCCTTGTCCTGTCTGGCTGTGAAGCAAACCGAATTGATGTCTGAATGCTGGTAACAAGCCTTACAGATTTACTCTCAGATGGAGCATCAAAGCGTCTGCTTTTAATTTCACGCCTGGTACTTAAAACTTTATTGTTATTGTTTTTGAATGCTTTTTAATTCCAACCAGACACGGAGACAGAGGTGAAAGAGAAAGGAAGAGACAAAAGGTGTGTGTGTGTGTGTGTGGGGGGGGGGGGGGGGGGGGTCCACAAAAATAAACAATAATGAACAAGAGTCTGCTTCTAGACCTGCAGAAAGAGAGAAGAAGAAACAAACAAAAAAATGGGACACAACAACAGTACAACAAGATCACTGTGTCAATTTGATGAAGAAATATATAATCATCATTGTTTAACTGAACAATCACACTATAATAAATCACAGTGCATTAAGTGCCCACCATAGCCTTAAGACATATGTTGAACGTACCCAGGTCCAAACCTTTGAGAGCACCATGTGAGCACCTGTGTGTGTACACGCGCTTGTTTATGTAAGGTTTATCTACAGGAGCGCCCAATAGAAAGTGTGAGGGGCGGAGCTCCAAGTCCCATAGATCCAGGAGCTGCCCCAGAACACAGGAACCCCAGGGAGACTGCGACCAGAAAAGCCCCCGCCCCCCTCGAGAGGCGCAGAGGATCGCCCCGGGGGGCCACAACCAGCAGCCGGCAGAGTCCCGAGAGATATCGGCGGCAAGCCCGCAGCCTCCCACCCCCTAGCCGGCCGAGCCCGGGACCCAGCGACCTGGGACCCAAGGGTGACCACCCCCCGCCGGGGACCCAGCAGAGCCCAGGGACCCAGACCCCACCAGGCAGCCACCGGGATTGATCAGGCAGACGCCAAAAATCTTAAACCCCCTGACCCGGGAGCCACGACCCAGGCAGACCAAGGCACCGCACTCCACACCAGGTGTGGCGGGGGGAGGGGAGACGAAGATCTATATCATCAAAAGAAGTCCCAGGAGAGGGGAGGAGTCAAAGGCCCCACCTGACATATACAGTCATACACAAACACAGTCACACACTCCCTCCCTCATGCTCACACATGCACATACAGCCAAAGACTTACAAAAATGCACGCCGGACACCCACTCATGCTCCCCATACACACTGTCTGGCCTATGCCAGCTGATGCACCCACACCACCCCACTTGCATCCACAGCCCTCAGTGTCTAAGTGAAGTTTAAAATTGGAAGTGGGCACCGGCACTTGGGATGAGACTGAGAAATCCCCCTGCCAAATGCTGTTGAATGTGCTCACTCCCAAGTCCCTGAGTATGTGTTTGCATGGAATGTCGTAGGTGGAAGTGTTTAAGGTGCAAATAAAATCGGGGGGCAGGTTGCCACAGGAATGCGGAAATGGGGTCCATACCTGCACCCCCTGACTTGTTCACCCCCCAAGGTCCTATGTGCATGTTTGTGTGATGATATAAGGGAGCAGGAGGAGAGAAATGTGTGGGGATGGGGAGGAATGGCTGGTTACATCAAAGGCATAACAGAAAAAATAAGAGCAACAATGAAAAAACACAACATAAACACAACAACAAAACCATACACAACAGTTAGAAACAGACTAGTACACCCAAAAGACAAGATACCAGCTGGACTTAAATGTGGAGTCGTTTACGAAATCCCATGCAAACTCTACAATAAAACATACATAGGAGAAACCGGACGCCAACTCAACACACGAACAATAGAACATAGAAAGGAGTGTGAGAAAGAAACAAGTCAAAAACACACAAGAGCAGCAAAACAAGAAGCAGAAAGCACAATAAAGAAGTCAGCCGTAACAGATCACTGCACAAGAGAAAACCATATAATGGACTGGGACAACACAAGGATCATAAACACGAACAACAAAAATACAAAAGATGGATAAAAGAAGCTATAGAGATAAGGAGACGTGGATGTGGGACCATGAACAGAGACGATGGAGTTTACACGTTGGATCGTGCATGGGACTGCATCGTCGGAGAGGGGAGAGCGGGCAGCAGAGGGCGACAACGTCCTCTGCCAGAAGGCTTTTTTTGGTCTTGCTTTGTTGTTGTTTTCTAGTTATTCAAATTGGTTTGCTAATTAATTATATATTTAATTTTCAGTAAATGTTACCTTAATGACTAGTAATTTTTTCCTATACTGTTTTAGTCTTTAATGTTGTATTTGTAGTCCCTTCCCTCTCGTTTGTAATGGTCTGATCAGCCAGTATAAAATCCTCCCTGGTGTTTCCTGTTGTAGGTCAGTTAGTGTTTTGTTTGCTACGGTTACGTTGCTGTAAAGCCTTCTAGTTAAGTTGACCTCTTTTAGGGGCCCCATTTTCTCAGTGTTGTATTTTTGTTCAATTGGGTGAACAAAACCCAGATTTTTCAGATTCCTGTGGCTCATTTAAAACCGCTCTGTCCATGACAAGTTAGTGTCAGAAGAGAGATTTTTGCCCACTATGAGCCCAGGTTTGTTGGCATTTTTTTTTGGCCGCATGTGGCCTGTTTGCTTCTGTACCCCATCCATGAAGCAGGGCTGGTTTGATTCCTTAGCATGAAATATTGGAGGTGTGGCATGAGAGTGCGTGAAGAGGGTCAGTGTGTGTCTCTTGCTCAGTGCATGAGAGTTTGCATCCCTGTTGCAAGCTGTACTCAAGGCTAAATAAAACCCACGTTGTTTCAGGACCAACAAGTCTGCTACCATACAGAGTGGCAGCAGGTGGCCGGATTTGGAGTCTTATTTTCTGATATTTGGACATCTTGCCTTCGATTGTATTACAGCAACGCAGCTCTACCACTGACTTGCAACACTGACGTTTTATCTCCACAACTAACACAAGCCTGCAGGAGTTTTTCTGTGTGTTGGTGTTGCTAATGCTAACAGTAAGCTTTTACAATGTTTTCTGCTGCTTCCTGGATGTTATAACAACAACAGCCTTCCCCATTGTGAGTCAAGATGGGTGAGTCAATCTGTCAGGCTTTTCTAATCCTAGAGCAGGTCTATTCAATTCCAGGCATTGTTCTGTGCATCACTGAAATGCAGCTGGCGGGTTCATAATGCCAAAGGGAATCCTAATGCGCTCGTAAAGGTCTTAGGTTAGGGGTGTCAAACTTAAATTTGAACTGGGCCAAAATGAATAACTGGGACGAAGTTGCAGGCCAAACTCAATATTTACCATACCACTTCATTTCTATAGCACATATAAAAAAAACAGCATGACAGCTCACCAGCTGTCATCCAAAAAGGACAAAAACAGTCAATAATAACACCAGAAAATAACACAAAAACTGGCCAAACGCCAAGTCAGAAAAGGGGGTCTATAGTCGGGATTTTAAAATAACGATGGATGATGCCTGTCTATCTGAGAGGGGTAGTACACTCCAGAGCATGAGGGCAGCACACAAAAGCCTGCTCCCCCCTCGCTTTAGTTTTCACGGTAGGTGTGCATAGTAGCAAGAGATCAGCCAGCCTCAGTCTGCATCTATCTGGGCGAGGTTGCTAAGCCACTGCTTGACCCAACCGTGAGGTTGCTTTAGGAGCCCCTAGCTACTGCCTGGCATCGCCCATGGGAAGTGATAGACTGTTCAAAGCGTTAAACACAAAGACCAGTACCTTAAACCTCACCTTAAACATTACAGGGAGCCAATGGAGCAGCGCCAGAACCAGAGTGATATGACTGCATCTATTTGTGTTTGTCAAGAACTTTGCTGCTGTGTTCTGTACAATCTGCAGCCGATTCAGGGCTGAAACAAGAGTGCCAATGAGAAGTCCAGATGAGAGGTGATAAAGTCATCTGCACACACCTAAAGGATTATTAGGAACACCATACTAATATGGTGTTTGACCCCCATTCGCCTTCAGAACTGCCTTAATTCTATGTGGCTTTGATTCAACAAGGTGCTGAAAGCATCTTTAGAAATGTTGGCCCATATTGATTGGACAGCATCTTGTAGCTGATGGAGATGTGTGGGATGCACATCCAGGGCACGAAGCTCCCGTTCCACCACATCCCAAAGATGCTCTATTGGGTTGAGATCTGGTGACCGTGGGGGCCGTTGTAGTACAGAGAACGCATCGTCATGTTCAAGAAACCAATTTGAAATGATTGGAGCTTTATGACACGGTGCATTATCCTGCTGGAAGTAGCCGTCAGAGGATGGGTACATGGTGTAGCGGAAATCCACATTTTACATTCTAAAATAATTTTGGTTGGACTCACGAGAAGAAGGACAACAAACTGTTATTTCACACAAAGCTTTTATTTCTCTTACACCATAACAGAGGGGAAATTTGAAACAGGGCCGCAGTCATAAAAAACAGAATTCCTTTCCAGCACATCAGGTTCATCTCCTACACGGAACCCCCTAGTCACAAATTTTATCATGACTTGTGCTTCTCTCCTGTACCAATCGGAGGACTCGGACGTATCAGAAACGGACCTGTTTGATGTCAACGTGTGGCGTGGGTTCTCATAAAACGTCTCAGGGGTTGTTCTGGAAGTTTCCACAATTTAGTCCTTATGAAACCTGATATTTTTGTTTATCAACAGTCAAAAGGTGTTTAACTTGTTTACCATTAAATGTGTTCAAAATAAACATTTAAACTCTTATCAGTTACAGGAATAAATGTTTGTTTTGTGTTTTTCTTCAATGTTAAAACGCCATTTTTGTGTCACCAGTTAAAGTTCATGTTAATGATCAAGTCTAGTCCTTCCCTGTTTGAAGTAATAATTTTTCATGCCTTATACGGATAATTTTGGTAAATTGTGATGTGAACTTTATGGTGAGTTTATTTGGAAGAGCCACAGTGCCATCCAGTGGTTAATAGGGGAAATGCATATGGGCGTGTCCAAGGAAAAGCCTTAAAAACCTTGTTTTCAAACCTTGTGGAGCAGAGCAAAGAACAAAGAACCAGGCCTTAAGCAAATTCTGCTAGGCTCTCCACCTCGCCAAGCAACGCCGTCACTCTCAAAGTTTCTCAAGTCATTGGCGCTCCCAAAAGTTATAGTTTAACCCAGCGGTAACTCAGTTTGTGTTTTTTAATCGTTTACATCAAACCGGAGGTCGGTTTGGTCCGGTAAAGTTTTCACAATAAGAGTTCAACGAATTTGGAGTAGTTTTTCTGATTCGGCTCCATTTTTGAAAATTTGGACCCGCGCTCTGAATTCAACGTTTTCGGTGCACCTGAAGCGAAGAAACACAAAGTCAAGCCAGTGCAGAGGAATGTGGTCTCCTTCACTACACAGACTACCGTTGACCTACACCGGAACTAGAACCTTCCCGTCCGGAAAGCCTACGCCGGGACCCAAAAAGCTGATTCAGCCTCTGGTTACCTATCAGAATAGAATAGAATAGAATAGAATGCCTTTATTGTCACTATACAGGTGTAAAGTGAGATACAGAGCATCTCTTACTCAGTGTAAAACAAACATACTTGGGGGGTACAGGTCTGCAGTGCTATGTACATATGGACAGTAATGTTATGTATATACAATTTATTGCACATGGAGTTTGGTATCAATAGATAGTGGTGGTCAATGTGGGAAGTGGGGGGCTGTGTTATTGGTGCATGTGTGAGTTCAGGGTGGTTATTGCTTTGGGGAAGAAACTGTTTTTGAGTCTGTGGGTTTTTGTATTAGTGCACCTGTAGCGCTTCCCAGAGGGAAGCAGTCTGAACATGTTGAAGCCAGGGTGGGAGCTGTCCTTGATGATGTTTGCTGCCCTACTGAGGCAGCGGGAGGAATAAATGTCCATCATGGAGGGGAGAGGACAGCCGATGATCTTCTGTGCTGTCTTTACCACACTCTGAAGCCTCACTATCCGCCTTGGTGCAGCTGCCATACCATACCGTGATGCAGTAGGTTAGCAGGCTCTCAATGGACGAGCGGTAGAAGGTCAGCAGCAGGTCGGAGTTCAGTTTGTACTTCCTGAGGAATCACAGGAAGTGCAGCCGCTGTTGGGCCTTCTTGATGACCGCTGAGCTGTTTTCTGCCCAGGAGATGTCATCAGAGATGAGGACACCAAGAACCGGAAGGTGTGGACCCTCTCCACACACTCCCCGTTGATGTAGAGGGGGGCCAACTCAGGCGACGAAGGAAAGGTCTGTGAATCATTTCTTTCAGCTGACTTTTCTTGCTAAAGCCCGATTAGTGAATTCAGATTATCACATTTATGGCGTGTTTTATCTTGATCCAACTTTTAAGACTTTTTCTCATTTTTCTGCTGTAATGAACTCTCATTTGCATGCACACACATGAACACACCTCCTTCTGCACTAACACACACACACACACACACACACACACACACACACACACACACACACACACACACACACACACACACACACACACACCCATCAGAACTTATCCTCAGTTCTACGATAATCGTGTGTCACCTAATTGCCACTTTTATTACAGGTCAGTTTATTTCATATCACTGCCATTAAGCTTTGAGTTTATCCACTTTCTTAATTCCATGCATGAAACTATAAATTTATGTTTGGTTCATTTGTCATTTGTAACAACTGATGTTTGTAATAAACTCACAAAACGTAAATAAAAGCCTGATAATTTCTAGCAATCTTGAGAATAGTCAGCGCATTCTGGCAAGAATTCATCCTTAAGATTAATTTGTGGTGTTAAATTTCAGAATGATTACATTGAACAGATCTGAATATCAAATTCATTTTTCCAGGTTTTTTTTAACAAAAACTGTCGGTGCCCCCGATTAAACTAATACGAGGTGACAAACAAATGAACAAGCTGAATCAACACTGCTTTTGATTTATAGATATAAATATAAATAAAATATAAATTAAATAAAATATAAATTGCTGCAATGGTGGTCATGAAGGGATGGACATGGTCAGAAACAATGCTCAGGTAGCCCGTGGCATTTAAACCATGCCCAGTTGGCACTAAGGGGCCTAAAGTGTGCCAAGAAAACATCCCCACACCATGACACCTCCACCACCAGCCTGGTGACAAGGCATGATGGATCCATGTTCTCATCCTGTTTACGCCAAATTCTGACTCTACCATCTGAATGTCTCAAGAGAAATCCAGACTCAGACCAGGCAACATTTTTCCAGTCTTCAACTGTCCAATTTTGGTGAGCTGGTGCAAATTGTAGCCTCTTGTTCCTATTAGTAGTGGAGATGAGTGGTACCTGGTGGGGTCTTCTGCTGTTGTAGCCCATCCTCCTCAAGGTTGTGCGTGTTGGCTTCACAAATGCTTTGCTGCATTCCTCGGTTGTAACGAGTGGTTGTTTCAGTCAAAGGTGCTCTTCTATCAGCTTGAATCAGTCGGCCCATTCTCCTCTGACCTCTAGCATCAACAAAGCATTTGGCCCACAGGACTGCCGCATACTGGATGTTTTTCCCTTTTCACACCATTCTTTGTTAACCCTAGAAGTGGTTGTGGGTGAAAATCCCAGTAACTGTACGCTCTAAATAGCTTAAATCACCTTTCTTTCCCATTCTGACCTTCAGTTTGGAGTTCAGGAGATCGTCTTGACCAGGACCACACCCCTAAATTAATTGGAAGCAACTGACACGTGATTGGTCGATTAGATAATTGCATTAGGGAGAAGCTGAACAGGTGTTCCTAATAATCCTTTAGGTGAGTGTATAACGCCAGACCAAGAGCAGAACCAATATTTGTGAGTTGTGACGGATGGCCGCTTATACTGAGCCAGGATTCTCTGGAGGTTTCTTCCTGTTAAAAGGGAGTTTTCCTCTCCACCGTCGCTACATGCTTGCTTAGTATGAGGATTGCTGTAAAGACTCTGACACTAGTCAGTGACTCGATGCAACCTGCTGGGTTTTCTTAAGCAGGAAACTTTTTACTGATTGGCTTAATGACCTGACCTGTATTGGAATGTTTACTGTGTGAAGGTTCTTGAGACGACTCTGGTCCTGATTTGGCGCTTTGTAAATAAACTTGAATTGACACTGTAGTCCTCCTGGCTGCCTGTGGAGCTCTCTGAGGTAGACCACCACAGCTTGTTGAGTTGATGCATGCTTCACTTTGAAGTTGCTCAGCCGTGTTTTTCTGGCCAAAAAACTTTAGCTTAGCTCAGTTAGCTTGTAGCTGGGAAAGTTATGGCTGACATGATTCTCAGAGACTTGCTCTCAGGTCCACCTCTTTGCCCATTTTGGATTGTTTGGGCATGACAAGACTCGTGACACAGCCAAGATGGCGGTGACTGGAACCGTCTATTGTGCCTCAATTCATATCTAAAGAACCCATCATGGAGGGTTTGTCCAGTATTCCTAGAGTCAATGGTCAGGATGGAAGAAAAGTGTCCAAGTTTGTTTAAATCATCTTTACTCACGCTGCTCTTGACATCTTTGAGTTTTGGCAGGATATCAAGAGTGAAGCCATCTGCTTGTCCTCTGGTTCGATTACCACCGTTCATAAAATTACCAAAAGCCAGAACAAGACCCAGAATCTTTTTCACCGTTTCACTTTCCTGCAGTGTCTGTAAAGAGATTGTAAGTATTCCCTTTAAAACAGACCACACCAGTAAGGCAACAGCAGTTAGTATTTAGTGTTTTATAAGCCTTCATATGGCCATCTCTTTCACATTAGTCATTGCAACACAAGGTACTACTGCAGTCAAACAGCTGTTAGCTGATGAGGCAGATGCAACAGGATTAAAACGTCCACAGGTTTCTCAGACAGTAAACTATGACTGGTAAGATGGTTATTTATACATTTTACACAGAAACACACTTGAGACTGTCTAGAAAATTCCTTTAGGCATTTGGCCTTAATTTGACATGTGAGGTCATGTGAGTACTTTGTGATTTATTTAGTACTTTAATGTGAAAGTTAGAGGGTCTGTGCTACTTCCTCACTCACCTTGCACACCCTCTGCAGGATTTCCAGTTTCCTGGTGATCAAGGACATGCACTCAGAGAAGCTGGACTGGAACAGAATGCAGAAGACTCTGCTGGAGAAGTTTGGGATCAGGGAGAGCTGGTACAGAAACCTGCAACAAAATAACGACGTAGTGTCTGTCGGAGTAAGGCTTGATCTGGGTTAGATGAAAGGTTGGGCAGCATTTAGGCAACATTTGTGAATTTAAAATCTTGTGTTTGGGAAGACTGACTAGTCTATGTAGTGACAGTCTGAATTTGCATGTTAGCTAAGTATTGAAATTAGACGAGCATTTATAAATTAACATTACAACATATTTCACCTTGTAGGGAGGATTACTCACTGCTCGGGTTTGTCCAGAGGCTTGGAATCGTCCTTGTCTTTACAGGACTTTATGTGCTTTTCAATCTTGTCCAACTCCTCTTGTTGTGCCCTCTGTGAAACGGGTGCATTTAATTACGTTCATTATTTTAACAGCAAAAAATATATGAAATATTGTACTATGGTTAATCTCCATCAGTAACAAAGCAATGAGCATGGAGAAAGCTAACACTCTGCCAGTCTGCATGGAATATCTGTTTGTTTGTTTGTTTACTAAGGAGATGCTTTTATCCAAAACATCTTACAATCAACCTAGCATGATTGTTTGTAGTCTGTTGGGGGAACCCGCAGTACCTGGAGAAAACATGTTTGCATGGGGAGAACGAAAGTTAGAATCTGAGACTGAGTTTTAGACTGAAAGGTGCCATCATGGAAGACTTCAACTGTATTTAAGGAAGCAGAGCAGGTTGTCCAGTAATCGGAAGGCTACAGGTTTGATCCTGGCTCCACTTAACCCACCTTGCCTGCTGGTGGTGGTTGGAGGGACTGGTGGCACCAGTGTTCGGCAGGCCTAGCTTCCGTCAGTCTGCCCCAGGGCAGCTGGGGCTACTTTGTAGCTCATCACCACCAGTGTGTAAATGTGTGTGTGGATGGGTGAGTGACTGTGTTGAGACGCGCCTTGGGGGGCTTGTAGAACCCTAAGAAGGCGCTATACCAATATAGGCCATTTTATCACAAGTGAGCAGAGGGTCATGAGAAATGAACTACAGAACACCTCCGCAGAGCTTCACTCAGACATTGAGCGGGTCAGGACAAGCGTGGTGGAAGTGGAGAGCAGACTGTCCACCTGGTCTAACAAAGTTATTTACTTGTGGTGCATGGTGGCGGAGCTAAAGAGACATTTCAAAGCCACGAGCTAATTGTAAAGATTTCAAAGGTCAGACGAGAAATTCCTGAGGGTCCGGAATCTTGCTCAACTACAACGGTAGCAATGACGCTAAAAGAAATGCTACAACTAGAAACAGAACCAAAATAGTCCAATCCCATTGGATCTCCCCAACAGGCAAGTAGCAAGCCTCAAACTATTGTGGTTAAACTACATTCTTACCACAAATGTGCAGATTGTTTGAGTTGCGATTGTGCAAATATTTTGAGATGCGCACTTTCTCAAGACCAAATTCACTAGAACAGGGCACCGGCTGCAATCTTCCCTGATAATATGCCGAAAGTCGCCCAAGCCAGAGCTGCATTTACAGACGTGAGGAGGCTTCCTCCAGGTGGACAGCATGTGCTGTACGGCCTGCTCTTCCCGGCAAGGCTTTGTGTTATCCATGACAGGAAGGACAAAATATTCAATTCAGTTTGTTTATAAAGCGCCAAATCACAACAAGAGTCGTCTCAAGGACCTTCACACAGTCAACACTCCAATACAGGTCAGGTCATTAAGCCAATCAGAAAAAAGTTTCCAATATAAGGAACCCAGCAGGTTGCATCAAGTCACTGACTAGTGTCAGTGTCTTTACAGCAATCCTCACACTAAGCAAGCATTTAGCGACAGTGGAGAGGAAAACTCCCTTTTAACAGGAAGAAACCTCCAGAGGATCCTGGCTCAGTATAAGCAGCCATCCTCCACGACTCACTGGGGATGGAGAAGACAGAGCAGGCACACACACACACACACACACCATATATACCAAGTGGTGTTTTTATGGTTACATTGTGATTTATTAGTAAATATTCTATTTGGTGAGAGATAAACTTTATTGTATTTATCCTAGTGGATCTATAATTAAATGGGTAAACTAGTAGTAGCACATTCAATGTCAAGGAAAGCAAAAGGTTATTATCAGGAGAGGGAGAATGTTTTAGTGGTTAGCAGCAGTGTGCTAGTCGATGGCCCCCTCCATGAGGCCACCACAGCTCAGCAGAACGTCATTGTAGCTTCTTCTGGGGAGAAAAACACTTAGAGAAAAAATAAAGTTAACAGCTGAAATAGCAGGAAATAATACAGTTAAAGAGCAGATTGTAGAAGAAAGCAGTCGAGTGTGAAAAGTGGTCAGTGTATCCTCCAGCAGTCTTAGCCTATAGCAGCATAACTACAGAGTTCACTCTGGATAACCTACACCAACCTGGAGGCAGCCATGATTTACGGGAAGAGCAACATCATCCCTGACATCATTGACAGCCTCTTGGTGAAGGGTATCATTTGACCCTGCAACAGCAGTTACTCGGCTCCATTGTGGCCGGTAAAGAAACCTAATGGTAAGTGGCGACAGACCATTGACTACAGGAAACTCAAACAACAAGTCCCTTTGTCTCTAGGTGGCCGATGGCGCGCCTGGAACAAGAACTTCCAAAGGTGAGAGACGCTAAATACTTCTCCACTCTTTACATTGCATCTGGAATCTGGACAATCCCTGCCCATAAATCTGACCGATATAAATTAGCCTTCACCTTCGCCAACCGCCAGTACACCTCCACTCTGTGTCCTTTTGGCTACTCCAACTCACCAACTGAGTTCAACATCTTTTTATGTTTATGTTTATTTATTTGGCAGACGCTTTTATCCAAAGTGACTTACAATTTATAACCTATAGGGCATGTTGTGATCTGTGGGGGAAACCGGAGTACCCGGAGGAAACCCACGCAATCATTGGGAGAACACGCAACTCCACACAGAAAGGCCGCAGCAGAGTTTCGAACCTGCAACCTTCGTGCTGCGAGGCAACAGTGCTAACAACTGCGCCACCATGCAGTTCTTGGACAAGGCCTGCCCTGATGCTCGAGAGCGAGGTACCCTCATCTATGCTGACAACATTCTTGTTCGTAAGCGTACCTTGGATGACCACCTGTCCAAGCTGGACCATGTCATGGGTCAGCTTGCAGCTGCTGGTGCAAAGATTTCTCTCGTCAAAGGTCAGCGGTGAAAGTCAAAGGTTCAGTTTGTTGGCCTCCTTGTGGGACCACAGGCAGTGCAGCCTCAACTTGGCAGAATTCAAGGAGTTGCCACCATCAAACCTCCTACAAATGTCTCTGAACTTCGGAGTTGCCTCCGTGTGTGCAACTACTCTCGCCAGTTCGTAGAACACTACGCTGAGATGGTGAGATCTCTGACCGCCCTGCTGAAAAAGGATGTACCTTTCGAGTGGACTGAGCAGCAGCAACAGGCCATGGATGACCTGAAAACCATGTTATGCTCAGCTCCATGCCTGGTTCTTCCTGATTGTGGCAAAGATTTCCACCTTGAGGTCGGGTTCTCATCTAACTGCTTGAGTGCCGGTCTCTATCAAGGATATGACTGTGACAGGCGTGTCGTAGCCTATGCTAGTAAGCTCTTGTCCAGTCCTGAGTTAAAATGCTCTGACTGTGAAAAAGCTTTGCTTTCCACCATGTGGGCAGTTAAACACTTTTACAGCTACATCGGTGGACAGAAAATCTTCATTGAAACTCAACATCAGCCAGTGACCTTCCTTAACAGTCAACGCAACAGAGATGGTGTGGTGACCAGCGCACGCATCGCGTCATTGCTGCTTGCTCTTTAGAGCTTCAACATTGAAGTCCGCTACGCGCGTCTCAGTTTCACTTGTCATCTGCCTTCTTCTGTCGAGCTCCGTGCTCTCTTTCGTGTTCGTGTCATTCCCTCTTTAGGCGTTAACTACAATGGCGCTGCCAGAGTGACCAGTTGATCCAGTACCTCGAAGGTCAGTGACACCCACAGATCTCTGCAGCAGGATCACTTCACCCTGCAGTGGGAACACCAACTACTGATGGGGGGGGGGGGTGATGGTGGCGTTGAGACTCCAGCTGAAGCCCAGCACCTTGGGGTGGGGACGCCGCCTACCGAAAGGGGGACTGACAACATCACTAACCCTATTGCACTACAGCTGGCGCTGGTGACCTCTAGCCCTGAGGTTGGTGACTCACCTACCAGAGGGGGGGTTGAATGTCACCCTGTACCACTACTGGTTGACCCTGATCTCTCGGACTGCACCTGCGCATCGACCGAGGGCCCTCCAGAGCGCACACCTGCACCGAACCCTTGCAAGGCCACGCCTGCGTCAGTCTACAGTCTAAAACGTTCTTGGTTTCAGTTTTCAGGACTGACAAAGTATCTTTTGCTAGTTGCGTGTGTCTGTCTGATGTCAAACGCAGCTAAGCTTCCTCCACAGCCTCCTCTAATGCGACTGTACAAACCTGGGCCCTCTTCGGGTATCACGCTCCGAGAGCACCCAGATCTACTGATGAGTATCTACCGCCTGTTCACACAAAAGATTTGTGTTCAAATTGACCCCGCAATGGCATGCACTAAAGAAATGATGATGACCCTGCCGCTTCACCTGCTGTACCAGTCAGTTCAGTCCAGTGCCACTCCGGCTTGCACTAACGAGCAGTATTTGCAGGACCTGAAGATCCATCTGCCTGCAGCGTTTTCTTTTGCACAGACAAATCTGGAGAAATCAGCTGAGGGCAGGAAGGCTTATTATGACCAGAAGGTCTCACATTCTGAACTCAGTGTGGGTGATGAGGCCTGGTTCTACATCTTTGCTCCTAATTCCAGTCACACAAAAGTCACCTCTGGTAAACTGGCTAAGAAACTTCGACCGAAGTGATCAGGTCCATACCTGATAACTGAAAAACTCTCTCTGGTTGTGTATCAGATCAAGATCACCGAAGGAAACAAAGATCCCGTCTATAAGTGGGTCCACAGGAACCAAATCAAATCGCTCAAGGGTTCCACTAATTTGGATGATGTTACAACCCAAGACTCTGATAACCCAACTCGATTCGAATCAAAAGAGGGGTGAATTTTCCGTCCGCTCTCGCTCGGTTCTCTGATGTAAGTCACACAGGTTCTGTAGAGTGTGTGTGTGTGTGTGCGTGGATAGACTTCATGTCTAAACATAACATACAGACTTGGTTGACTTTGTTGTGGTCATGCTGTGGGTTTTCTATAGTTGTATGACTGAGTTCATAACAGCCAACTATGAGTAACTCCACTAACTGTTATGTTTGATCCAAATTCCATGTTCTTTGATTTTTCAGTTCCTAGTGATGTAGATCATTTTTGCAATTTTTATACATTTTATGACTGATTTAAGTTCATTTTATTCTTCATTTTATCTACTAATCTCTGATTCCTACTGTGGTACATTCACATATAGGTTTAGTTACTAATAACACTGAATTACATTTCAGCGTTTCTTCTTCTTTATATTATTACTTCTTTTAACTATATATATATATATATATATATATATATATATATATATATATATATATATATATATATATATATATATGATTATATATTTATTATTTTACATCAGATGCAATCGATGTGTGTCTACATTCTGTGCTCTGTTCTCTGCTGAGTTTCCCCAGTGGTCCTCGCTCCCTTGGAGGACCTCTCCGCTTCATCATCTGATTCTGCTGCCTGTTGCTTGTGGTTCCGGTTCGTTTAGGTCTGGACGTCCTTTGGTTCCTGCCATGGCTGCTGGATTTCTACGGTTCGCCTGGGATCTGGTCCGTTCCCTGCTCATCTGCTTCCTGCCTAAGGATTACGCTAAATGGAATTATTATAGTCCACAGAATGTAGTTAAAAGTCGTCAGCTTGTCCAAAATGCTGCAGCTAGAGTTCTGATGAGAATTAAAAAGAGATCATATCTCTCCTGTCTTAGCTTCCCTACATTGGCTACCTGTTAAATTCAGAATAGATTTTAAGATCCTTCTTCTCACATATAAAGCTCTTAATAATCAAGCTCCATCATACATCAGTGATCTGATTGTTCCATATGTTCCTAACCGAGCACTTCGCTCTCAGACTGCAGGTTTACTGGTGGTTCCCAGAATATCTAAAATTAGGATGGGAGGCAGATCTTTTAGTTATCAGGCTCCTCTCCTGTGGAACCAGCTCCCAGCTTTAGTCCGTGAGGCAGACACTTTGTCTACTTTTAAGAATAGGCTTAAAACCTTTTTATTTGACAGGGCCTATGATTAAAATCTGATGTTAGCCTACATTCTGGACAAGTGGGGGAGTAGAGGGAGGTGGAGTGTACAGTCGGTAAAGACGGCTCTCCCTTGCCCTGCCTCCAACATGCCTCCATCTAAATAGGATAGATTATCCTGAGTTATCTCTGTAGTTATGCTGCTATAGGCTTAGACTGCTGGAGGACATCCTGACCACTTTCCACACTCTACTGCTTTCTTCTATGGTCTGCTCTTTAACTGTATTATTTCCTGCTATTTCAGCTGTTAACTTTATTTTCTCTCTTAGTGTTTTTCTCCCCAGAAGAAGCAACAACGATGTTCTGCTGAGCTGTGGTGGCCTCATGGAGGGGGCCATCAGCTAGCACACTGCTGCTAACCACTTATATATTCTCCGTCTCCTGATAATAACTTTTTACTCTCTTTGACACAGAATGTGCTACTACTAGTTTACCCGTTTAATTATAGATCCACTAGGATAAATACAATAAAGTTTATCTCTCACCAAATAGAATATTTACTAAGACATCACAATGTAACCATAGAAATACTACTTGGTATATAAGTTGTGTGTGTGTGTGTGTGTGTGTGTGTGTGTGTGTGTGTGTGTGTGTGTGTGTGTGTGTGTGTGTGTGTGTGAGTCGTGGAGGATGGCTGCTTATACTGAGCCAGGATTCTCTGGAGGTTTCTTCCTGTTAAAAGGGAGTTTTCCTCTCAACTGTCGCTGCATGCTTGCTTGGTATGAGGATTGCTGTAAAGACTCTGACACCAGTCAGTGACTCGATGCAACCTGCTGGGTTCCTTATATTGGAAACTTTTTTTCTGACTGGCTTAATGAATTGACGTGTATTGGAATGTTTACTATGTGAAGGTCCTTGAGACGATGCTTGTCGTGATTTGGCGCTTTATAAATAAACCTGAATTGAATTGAACTTATTGCCTGTTTGGAATTATTACTTCGAGCTGAGATCACCATTGACTATTCTCCGGTGTGGGTTTTTTTTTTTCCTCACTCCTGATGCTCCATGCCTGGGAACTATCCTTTCCTTCCTTGACTGAGGCCTTAAGGCCTCTGGAATTACTCGACGACTCGTGGTTTCTGCCAGGACCCCATGTCCTTGATAAGGGGGATATGTAGCGTCCAGGAATGGTCAGTTTTCATCTACAGTTTGACCTTTTCGGTGACCGGTCATCTACAGACATGAATCTGCCTCTCTGCATCTCTTAATCTTCCAAGCTGCAGGAAAGATTCACCACTGCGTGTTTCCACTCTGATTGTAAACATCATGTTCCTTCCTCAAGGTTCCTCTCTGCCACGCTGCGGCATTATCTATCCGCTTGCTTCACAGGACAAAAGATTAACTTTTACAACTCATAAGTTAAATAATCATGAAATAATAATATGGTTGAATGAACAAATGTTTTATGAATAATAATATTAATGTTTGAATAATCTGTGCCTAATTCAATGAAGTTGAAATGAATTTTAACATTACAATGAAACATTTTGGTGTTATGATCAGTAATGTTTGGTTTAACGAGTGAATCATTATCTACACTCAGACACAATGTTCATGAGAGATAAATAAAAGTTAAAGTAATTTCATGCACATAGATATTTTCTTACCCACAAACCAGAGCATCCGGTATCTGAGAAGGCGTGATGTTCTGAGGGTTGTTTGTGAACACCTCCTAACATGGCACGTCCCGACTGGCCAAGTAAATCATAATATGAGAATATTAAAACAGGATCACTTGCTGAGTGATTCAGCATTCTGTTAGTTTTTAGCAGAACTCCGGACTGGCCACCAGAGCAAACTCTTTAACCACAAGCTTTCGACAAGCTAAAAGCTGCCTACAGCTGACACAGCTACTCAGAAACAGCTGTTCTAGACACAAACTAGTTCCAGCCTGTTGTGCCTGGCGACATCTCTGGACTGGAGCGTCGGTGCTGCCGTTAATCTACTCAACCTCGGTGCCCAGAGGTCATCCGACCTCCCTGACCTCCGGATCCACGAAGAGGGTCTCCAAAGAAAGGGTGAGGTAGACACACGTGACTGCGTCTGATGTGGTTTTGATAAGAACCAACTTCATAGTTTAATGCACACTCAGAACCCCGCTTCTTCAGATATACGAGGGCTCTGATAACATAACATCCACACATCACTTTACATTACACTCATCACCTCATAGTTAAAGTTGTCTTGTTTTTAATTTGTTTAGAAAATAAATGTCTTGCTTTTTATAAACCTGACTGTCTGAATTAATACGAAGTGTGTTTGATCACTGAAAAGGCAAAGAATCCTAATTCTTCTGATTGAACATTCAGAGATCAATCAGAGTGATATTCTATATTTATATAGAATATCACAGCTTATTGGTCATAAGTAAAGGTAATATATTAAGCTTAAAAGCAACAATAGTTACCCTCTACATATATCAACCTTATTGGTCTTTGAATGTTTAATCAGAAGATTCTAGGATTCTTTGCTTTTCAGGGATCAAACACACTTCGTTTAATTCAGACAGTCAGGCTTTTAAAAAGTAAGAAATTTAATTTCTAAAGAAATAAAAACATGACAAGTTGAATAAGACGACTGTGATGGATGAATATAAGTGGATGGGATGGGATGTCGTCGTCGTCTTCTCCGCTTATCCGACAAGCCAAGGAGAAGGCCTCAAATAGTGTCACACCCAAACATGCTTCTGGAATTGTGTTAACTCTGTTCAACAGTCTGAAACTTTATCGATCTTCTGATCAGAGACATTCTCACCAAGAGTTCAAGGGTTCAAAATGATCCAGTATCGAGGCATCCCTTTATCAAGATTTCAATTGTGTGGAACAGTGTGGAAATAGAGTCAGGTTTAGATCGTCGTCGTCTTCCTCCGCTTATCCGGGTCCGGGTCGCGGGGGCAGCATCCCAACTAGGGAGCTCCAGACCGTCCTCTCCCCGGCCACCTCCACCAGCTCCTCCGGCAGGACCCCAAGGCGTTCCCGGACCAGATTGGAGATGTAATCTCTCCAATGTGTCCTGGGTCGACCCGGGGGCCTCCTGCCGGCAGGACATGCCCGAAACACCTCCCCAGGGAGGCGTCCAGGAGGCATCCTGACCAGATGCCCAAACCACCTCAACTGGCTCCTTTCGATCCGGAGGAGCAGCGGTTCTACTCCGAGTCCCTCCCGAATGTCCGAGCTCCTCACCCTATCTCTAAGGCTGAGCCCGGCCACCCTACGGAGAAAACTCATTTCGGCCGCTTGTATCCGCAATCTCGTTCTTTCAGTCATGACGTTAACTTTAATTTATATCTAATGAACATTGTGTCTGAGTGTAGATAATGATTCACCTGTTAAACCAAACATTACTGATGATAACATCAAAATGTTTAATTGTAATATTAAAATTAATTTCAACTTCATTGAATTAGGCACAGATTATTCAAACATTAATAACAGTATTCATACAACATTTGTTCATTCAACCATATTATTATTTAATGATTATTTAACTTGTGAGCTGTATAACTTCATCTTTCATGAGCGTGAGCAATCCTGCAGTCTTATCAAAAGAAGGCTTTGTTTGGGAACGTAGGCTGATATCTTGTCCCCCCTGAAATGTCAACCAGGTTTGCAGAATCTTGTTGGAAGATGGAAAGTAAAATCCACCTTAGAGGATGGAATTATGTCTGCAGACGACCGGTGGCATGTAGGTCAATATGTAGGT